>NC_043962.1:42423003-42559677 GCF_902148855.1 Sphaeramia orbicularis | reverse complement strand
TTGCCAGATAAATTCTGGGGTGTCAGAATGGTTTTCTTTCCCTATTTCACAGGTGTCAAACATGTGGCCCGGGGGCCAAAATCGGCTCGCCAAAGGGTCCAATCTGGCTCCTGGGATGAATTTGTGAAATGCAAATATTATAATGAAGATATGAAAAATCAATGATGTGAAAATCATTTAGGTCAATTCAATCTGAAGTGGGTCAGACCAGTAAAATACTATCATAAAAACATGTAAATACTGAAAAACGCTAATTTTTGTCTTTGTTTTAGTGTAAAAAAAGTAAAATTACACAAAAAATGTTTATATTTACAGACTTTCCTTTTACAAAAATGTGAATAACCTGAAAAAATATGAACAATATGAAATGTCTTCAGGAGAAGTATGTAGAATTTTAACAATATTCTGCCTGTTAACAAATATTTTGTGTATTTGCAAATCCACTGTGATCTGTATGTTGTGATGCACATGAATAAATGATAAACTTAGGTGTAATATTGTTAAAATTACACTTATTTTTTCTTAAGAATTTTCAGGTTGTTCATATTTGTTCATGTTATGTTCAAGTACAGTTCATAGATGTAAACATTTCATTATGGAATTTTACTTTTTTCACTCAAAAAATGAGAAAACTTTGTGTTGACATTATTTATAAGTTCTTGTCCCATTATTGTATTATTTTACTGGTTCGACCCACTTTAGATCATATTAGGCTGAATGTGGCCCCTGAACTAAAAGGAGTTTGACACCCCTGCCCTATTTTAAATAAAAAGTGAAAAACTGAGAAATCTTCTGCAATGAAATGTGACCAAATAGCTATGGATTTGACTTGAAGCTGCAAAGTTATATTATTTGAGGAAAGGTGAACTGAATTGAAAGCAGCCATTGAACGTGAATGCACTCAAATACTGAGGGAATGTTTTGTGATGTGTGCGATTCCATTGCTTTGCATCGTCAGCAGCGTCTGGACCGGAACAGATGTCAGTTTGAGAAAATGCGGTGACAACCATAAAATGTTAATTGTAAATTCTATTAAATTTTGAAAATTAAATGATTTTTAATAAACAAATACTTTACCATTATTTAAAGTGTGTTTATACATTTTTTGGGACACCCTGTATATATTTTGAATCTTTATTTATGATTCAAAAACTAAAACAGAACAAACAGGTCATGAGGTCAAGGTGGTAACAAAGATCGCATTGCAAAGACAAACAGTACATTTTTGTTTTTTACACTAATGCTTTACAAATTTGTGTCACAGGTTTTTTGTAAACGTGCCATTTTCCCCAACGTTCTTCACCCAGTTCTTTCTGCAGTCGTATAGTGTAGGTCATCTGTTCTAGTAAATGCACTGTAAGCCAGAATTTGTATTTACTAAAATGCTTTAATTACAATGTACTTAAATGATTTAAGTTTTATGACATTACTATAAAATGTTCAGTATATTTTACTAATTTGTAGACATAGTTGAAAGTATGAAAAAGTTTAAGTTGAATGGATTTAAATCACCAAGTTTTAGTCATGACCACACTTTTTTATCTCCTCATTGCATCATGGGTATTGGGCATGTTGTTGAAATGTGTTCTTTTTCTGTGCAGGGGTTCAGCGGGGTTGTGGTGTTAGTGTTAATTTTGACTTAATGTGTGTATGGCAGTGTTTATTGGCCTTTTTGTGTTTGTTTTTGTATTTTTGTAAAGCTGCACCATGAGTTAGAGCCATAGGAAGAACAATGGCTTTACTGTTCATCCAAACACAGTTTTGTATACTGGAAAATTCCATACTGTGCCAAATTCTAAGCACTTCCTGTGCTGGCACATTACTTTGAGCTAATTTCCTGTTGGATTTACATCTACTCTACAATATATTAAATTGAATAATTATACAAAGCCATTTATATGGCTAAAGATTTTAATTTAAGTCAACTTGGAATTGAGTACAATGAACTGATCATCAGTTCATTGTACCCTGGGCAACAACATTCAAGGGCCCCATCATCACAATCTCAGGATCCCTATAATCTGGCAAAATACAGAATAAGTTCCAGGAATATATGTAAATATACCCCATACTTCAATATCTAACTATCATCAAATGCATTTTGATGTACAAATGTGTAAATGCTCGTAGAACTACAAGTGCACCACTATAGCCTCTTGTCAAGGCCACTCACTTGCATATGATGATATGAAAACAAAACACATTAGCATCAGTATAATCTAAAATTGATCCACTACATTAGAAAGAGAGGGAAGTGTCCTCCATTTTCACAAAAAAATAAATAAGAAACCATTTCCAAAGTCCCCAGTATTTATTTAAGAACACTTTTGCGGACAGTTTCATTTATAAGCAAAGATAACCAGATATTTTCGTTATGCCCGAGCTACCCAGGGCCCTTCAGAGGTCGCGGGCCCCTGGGCAATTGCCCAGTTGCCCATATGGTTAATCCGGGCTTGACTGATGATATTAAGTCTAATGATTATACAAAGCAATTGACATCGCAACTAACTGTAAGTTAAATTAATTTGGCATTTGGGTGTTGTACTTAAAATAGCAATTCCATTCAAATCAAGCATTTAAGTTTAATACAGTCAAGTTTTCATTACTCATTACTTAAATTTTTAAGGTAACGAATTACCTTTTTAAGTAAACTCACCTTATCCGGTCTTACAGCGTGGACATGTTTTACAATACCGGTAAAGACAGTCATCGGTGGACATTTTCTTTTAAGCCAGTATTTTGTAATGGTCTTTTTACTCGTCTTTTTACCCTTGAGGAGGTAAGAGTCATTCTTACTAAGACCATCAGGTTCATGGCCAAGACAGAGGGAAGTGAATGATGTGTTGATTTTAACCCTTTCATGCATGAATTATGAGAACATTAATCAATATTTTTTTTCCTGAGTGTTTTTATTCCTCTTTAGGCATGAAAAAAAATAATGTGATTGATTTTTTTTTTTTTTTTTTTTTTTTTTAAATGAACCTGTTTTTTCATGGAGTTAGAAAAATGTCCACTCAGCTACACCATGAATTTTATTCTTGAAGCAAAGAAACATGTATTTAAAACCCAATATCATAAAGTGATATGAAAACAGTGAAATGAAACCATGTTTAATGCAGCTAATCTGATGTTTTCTCACATTTTAACATATTCTAATATGAGTTATTACTCACTTTATGAGATAATATGCAAAAATAAATATTAACAATTGATTTCCACTCAAGAACCAATCAAGAACAGCAAAGTTACAATAATGGTATGAATTGTAGTTTATGAGATGATGCATAAGTGTCCACTGTGTTGGTTGATATGGAACTAAAACAACAAAACCCATGAATATACAAGATTAAAGGTGTAGAGTAACTGTCCACTGTAGTGACCACTATGCATGAAAGGGTTAAAACCCAAAACTTTAGAAATGATTTTACATACTTCCTTCTAGTAAGTCTGGATAGAGGAGTAGGACCAGAAAACATGCTAGCTGTTAGGTTATACTGACATATTATTATTTATTTATTTATTTACATCAGACAGTACATCCCAGTATTGTAGTCCAAGTACTGCAAGAATTAGATGTTCTACAGTAGTTGATCATTTTTTGGTTTCATAAATACGTGAGGACCAGACAGACCATAAAGGAGAGCTGATATACAGGTTGATATATGAGCCAAATATTCAGACTGGTTTCTGAGTTCTCTCCCCCTCTTTGAGTCTGGTTTCTTATCAGAGAAGCTTTGGAAAATGTCAGATTCAATTTTTAAGGTCTACATATAGTAATTTGCCCCTTGGTTTGACAGCAGCCCAGCCACTACCCTATGCCATTTTCTGTCCTCAGCACAGGATTTTGATTGCTCTTGATAAGACAGGAAATGAGCCAAACTTCTCAGACCAAAACAGGAAAATGTAATAATCTGCTGCATAGATTCTGGACATCCTAAGAAATAAAAAAAATTACATCTTCCATAACAGAAAATATGGCATGGTCTGCTGTACATCGTGTTCTCTTTCAGCGACATATAAAAAACAGCAGCTTGAGCCAGTGTTCTTTTCAGCTGAGCGTGTTTGACTTCACCAGCAGACGGTGTGATGTGAGGATGCACAGATTGTAGACATGGTTGCAGTATCGCAGGCGTCTTATGTGTGCTCTCTTATTCTTTTATTCCAGCACCATGGACAGCGCCGGCCATTCAGAGTCAAAGCACATGCACATAATGGCTATGTTGTTCAGCACCATGGACAGCACCAGACTACTGAGATACACAGCAATAGGAATTTCATGTTTGTTTGTTTTTTTTTTTTTTTTTTTACAGGAGAGGCCCAGATTCAGTGGAGCTAAATTATTTGTCTCCTTGTTCTATTTAGTGCATTTAACAGCAGGGATTCATCCTGTCAGGGCAAGTCGAAGAGGAGGAAAGTCTACAGATGTTTGCAGGTGGATGAGTATTAATGGTGAATGTGTCCTATTTGGTTGTTTCAGTTTATTAAAAATGTCTTTAGTTGTTAAGTCAGGGGTCTCAAACATGCGGCCCGGGGGCCAAATTCGGCCTGCCAAATGTTCCAATGTGGGATGAATTTGCAAAGTGCAAAAATTCCAGAGTCTAGGCTGCGGAACTCATTTTAGTTCAGGTTCCACATACAGGCCAATATGATCTACAGTCAAATAACAACAGCATAGAAACCTACAAAAAAATAATGACTCCATATTTTCTTGTTGGTTTGATGTGAAAAAAATCCTATTACACTATGCTTATAAATAATGACAACTTCAAATTTTTCTTTGTTTTAGTGTGAAAAATAACATTAAATTATGAAAATATTAACATTTACAAACTATCCTGTAACAATAAAATGAACTAAAATGAACAACCTGAAATGTCTAAAGAAAATTAAGCACAATTTTTTTTTCTTTTTTTCTGCCTGTTACTAAGTGTTTAGTGTCTTTGAAGATCTGATCCATAATGCACATGTAGAAATGACAATTTGAGGCAGAATACTGTTAAAATTGCACTTATTTTCCTTAAGAAATTTCAGTTTTTTTCAGGGTATTCGCATCGTTTTGTTTGGATAGTTTATAAAAGTAAGTATTTTCATAATTTAATGTTTTGGTTTTTTTTTCAGCACTAAAACAAACACAAAAATTTGGAGTTGTCATTATTTATAGGTTATTATGTTATTATTTTACTGGTCCGGCCCACTGGAGACCCCTGAAAGAAAATGAGTTTGAGACCCCTGTGTTAAGTAGATGTCGAGGCTACAATTATACAAATGTTGCTGGGATGTTCAATGTAATGTTCAATACTATACAGCAGTGGTTCTCAATTTTTTTTTTTTTACAGTGGAGTACTCCCTGAAATTTATATTTTTAACCAAGTACCCCCAATTCTCACTCCAGTGATTTTGATTGAAAAATGAGGCCAAGTTTGTTCCTGTGCCAAAGGTGTCTGTTTTATTTTTAGAAATTTGTAAAAAAAAAAACAAAACAAAAAAAACCACAAAAAACCCTGATATATTTAACTGTAATATATTAAAAATAACAAATCTTAAAGACTAAATGTAAATAAGATGTACATAATAGAAGAAATGATGTCACAATTGCAACTGAGAAAGGATATTTTTGTGCATAGGTGGACATCTGCATCGCGATGAAACAGAGGAATGTCTAGATACAATTTTTTTTTTTTTTTTTTTGGGCGGGGGGGGTCCTGTAATTTTGGTTTTGTTTCCTCTGCCAAGGAGGTTATGCTTTTGCCAGCGTTGGTTTGTCTGTCTGTCCGTGTGCAAGATAACTGAAAAAGTTAAGGACAGATTTGGATGAAAATTTCAAGAAATGTTGATACTGGCACAAAAAACAAATTATTAAATTTTGGTGGTGATCGGGGGGGGGGGGGGGGGGGGGCGGGGGTGTTCACTGGTCAGAGGTCTGCTCTCTCTGAGTGCTTTTCTAGTTTTGTTTTTGTTTTTTTTGTTTTGTTTAGTTTAGTTTTGTGTTTTTCTTCCCCTCTTTAGCTTTGACTTGTGCAATTCATTTTCTTCCTTTCCTATTTGGAAACTAACTGGTAAAGTAACTAACATTATTAAATGAGCTTTGTTGTCAAGGAGTGTTCATGATTGTATGTGATCAGTGTTTGACCTTGATGATCAACAAAACTAGTTTCAAAACAAAACAAAACAAAAATCTTAATATGCAAATTTTGTGCAAAATATAAGTGAAAATCGTCCTCTTTCATTGATAAGAAAAATAAATTAAATAGTCATGAATGAAAAAATGAACCTTTCATCAACTTTGTTACTCAAATAAACTCATCTTGAATAATATAAAATAGAAATCGTCTTAAAACATTACCAAAGCTTAAACACAATAACAGACAAAATAAATAAATACATAAATAATAATAATAATAATAATAATAATAATAATAATAATAATAATAATAATAATAATAATAATATATAAAAAAAAAAATTGAAATGAAATGAAGTCAGGAGTGTCAATTTTATTATATGATGTGTTTTTTGATGTGTTTTATATTTCAGCATTAATTCTCATTATTTATTTTGTATTCAGTACATGATGACTTATTTAAAGTGTTTTTCCCAAAAAATGTCATGTACCCCCTAGGCTTCTTCCAAGTACCCCTGGGAATACATGAACCCCACTTTGGAAATCCCTGCTATACAGAATTTCTGTTCTTTTATTTATTGTTTATTTTTTTTTTATATTTGTCAGTGTATTCCAAATGTATTCACTTGTTTTCAATGGTAGCAAAGTCATAACATAAAAGCAGATGTACGATTTCAGCTGTGTGAAAATTGCCTTTTAACTTGCACAAGCTCTAACGTGTTTTTCATGTATTTGTTGGTAAGATTTATCCCGTATTCAAAGACATACACCTGCAGTGAGCGCAAGCATCGCAAGCAGTGCCACAGCACGACCAATCAATCTTTCTGGGCTGTATCCCTTGTGTCCTTTTTAGCCGTGACTTTCTAAATGCCTCTGTTTTACCGCCATCTTGCAACATGCCAATCCTTCTGGCCTTTAAACTGAATATACACAAGAGACACAGGTGGCTATAACATTTCTAAATCGCTGTGGTACTCTATTGACTATGTTTACGTGTACAAAAGTGCTGTTTTTGCCCTTATACTGAAAATAAAATAGTAATAGCTACTAAATGCATCCAACTATACAACTTGAGTGGCAGATATTCACCCTCTTTCTTTCTTTCTGATAATATTGTAGTGTTAAAAAGTACACAGCAAACAATTTGGTTCTTACCACAATTTGAAAAAAAACAAAAAAACATTTAGATTTGGGTGTCTCTATGACACTGGTCCCTAAAAACAGGAACATGGGGGCTAAAAATTGGAACCAGATGTAGACTAATGTATGAAGCAAGTTTGGAAGCACTTTAGATCTATTTTAGACAGATAAAAGAGAAACAATTTTTCAGATAAAACACATTTTTATGTTATTTTCACAAAAATCCGCGTGTAACACAGTAAAAAGGATGTGAAAATTACGTGCTACTATTTTTTCACCCATAAGTAGCAGGGATAGGCTCCAGCGACCCCCCCTGACCCTAGTGACGATACAGAGGGTTCAGAAAAAAAAAAAAAAAAGAATGAATGAATTTTCTGTCAAATATCTCTTTAGTCTCTCACAGGTGCATTTTAGAATTGAACTAATTATGCAAAGGCAGAGTGTTTGACAAAATGACCGCTGTTGCAAAATCATTCGCGATTTATAAGTGTTTAAATGGGCAGGTTCCGCATGTAACACAAGTGGACTCAGTGGGTTACCAACGAAACATGGAATGAGACTGAGATTCATGAAAAACTTGAATGTCTGGATTAGAGAAACCACTAGGATCATGAAATTTAACACAGTGTCTTTATTTGTAGTGGTATATAGACCATTTACAGCCATGTGTTCAAGATAAAATGCACTGACACCTACTTTGGAAAAAAAAATCAAAATCTTACCAAGTATATTTTTCTCATTTCTAGTCAAAATATCTCATCACATTTAAAATAAGACAAAATCGCCTAAAGAGTAACTTTTCAGTGAGCTGTAAGAACTTATTTTTAGACAATAGATCTTGCAAATCTTATTTCAAGAAATCTTACCAAGATCATTTTCACTTTTTCCATTGGCAGATTTTTTTTTTTTTATCTTTATTTATTTATTTATTTTTTGGGTGTGTGCTTGAATTAAGCAAAAAAAACAAACAAACAAACAAACAAACAAACAAAAAAAAACATTACTCATTGGCAGATTTTATTTATTTATTTTTCTTTATTCAGCATTTTTTTATTTTTTTTTTCTTAATTCAAGCAAAACTTCTGCCAGTGGTACAAGTGAAAATTATCTTGGTAAGATTTCTTGAAATAAGATTTTCAAGATCTACTGTTAAAAATACATTTTTATATCTCACTGAAAAGTCACTCTATAGGTGATTATGTGTTACTTTCAGTGTGATTGAGATATTTTGAGTAAAAATGAAAAAAAATATATACTTGGTTAGATTTTGATTTTTGCAGTGCAGGTAGCTTTTCATGTTCCAATTTTGGTCCTATTTTTGGCCCCGATATTTCAATAAAAATGCATTAATTTTGGGATGGCTCAGAGCAAGAAGATACATTTTTTGCGTTTATCTAAGGTCATCATTAGGTACATCCTGGGGGGAAATACGTCTACATTCTCTTTTATTATTGGCCTAAAAAGCTGGTGAAGTGCCAGGTACCAAAATGAACCCAGTTTCATAGAAGCACCCATTTAGAATTGTTAGATAATTTATCTTGTTTTAAGAGTTAATTTCTTATTTTAAGTGTTCATACATCTGTAGACATGCTTATGTCTAGCTATAACAATCTTAATTCAAGAAATCTTGTGAAGTGAAATGATCTTGCTACAAGGGGTTTTTGAGTACCTTTACCCTCAGATTTAATGTTTTTATCTTGTTTTTAGACACCATTTTTTGCAGTGTAGGTCTGTTTTCCTTCTGACAATAAATGCAGGCCTGTCTTTTGGGGATCCATATTTACCAGAGGGGGGATTTTGTCTCTATTTATTTCAGCTGACCATAAACAGGGGGCCATGTGTTGCAATCTGTAGTAGAACTCCCAAATGAAACTCATATTCACAAAGTGCTTTATACATGTCCAAAGAATGCAACTCGAAGTGGAAAAGAAGCATCATATCCCACAGGTTTTACTAATTGGAAAATGCTCAATTCAGAAAAGGAGGCCAATTTATAAAACCCCAAATGAAATATGCTGTTTACATGACCCGTATCAAATTCAGAGTATTGTCATATTTAGAATAATGGAATATTGTGTGCAAGTAAGCATAAGCAAAGGCAGATTTTCTGGCAAATTAGACTATTCTCTACTTCTTTTCGCACAACAGTCACCACAACCCCATAATTTTTTTCTCCATGACACATTATTTTAATCTCGTGTGTGTCAATCCACTCTACATTATCAGTGTACATACAGATAACAAAACACTGCCACTTGTGAAATGATAAGTAATGGGTATCGCTATGGACTCAAATAGAGAGTGTGGAAAACAGAGGATGGTTTTAGAGTGACTTGTGGTAGAGAGAGATAGAGAGACCGGGTGAACCTGGAGGGGTCTCAATGGAGAGGTGAAGAACCTGGAGAGTAGAGAGGTTATCAAACCCAGGGTCAGTCTCTGTGGAGCGTCTGGAAGTGGAAGAGAGCTCACACAAAGCAGAATGGATCGGCGATGACTGGGAAATAAGCTGAAAGGATAGGCAAAGAGTCCAGGTAAGGTACGACCGACAGACGAGGGGTCAGTGAACAGGTAAATCGGGCAGTGGAGATTACGCACTTAGGAGAGGAACAGATTGGAGGCTGTGTCGTGTTGGCAGAGGGTCAAGAACCAGGAAGTGGAGTCGCAGTGCAGACGAACAGTGGGCGTCATACTATCAACTATTGTAGTATGTACAGGGTGGGGAAGCAAAATTTACAAATTTTGAGGCAGGGATTGAAAGACAGTGTATGACCAATTAGTTTATTGAAAGTCATGAGAATTTATTTGCCACAAGAAACTGTACATAATAGAAAATGTTTTTATTCTATGTGTCCTCCTGTCTTCTCAATAACTGCCTTCACACGCTTCCTGAAACTTGCGCAAGTGTTCCTCAAATATTCAGGTGACAACTTCTCCCATTCTTCTTTAATAGTATCTTTGAGAACGTCGACATTGCTGTGTGATATTCTATCGGTAGCATGTTCTAAAACGCCTCAAATAGCAGAATCCAGAGGGTTTAGATCTGGGCTAGAAGGCGGCCATAAACATGATTCCCAAAAATTGCTAAAGTTGGATTTGCTGCTGTTGTCAACAAGTGTTTTGGTGTTCTTGTGTAAGATTTTAACTTCAAATCATATTTTACTGCATTTCTTTTTTTTTTTTTTTACTTAATTTTTATTAAATTTTCTCTTTTTTTTTCAGTACAGTACAATTATACATTCAATTATACAGTTCAATTAATTTATTTTCCCCCTACACAGCTGCAAGTATATTCTCATACACCTCCACAGACACATATAATGAAATTTAAGAAAGCAGTAACAATTATAGCAAACAATGTTCACTTCAAAAAATAAAAAAAATTAAAAAAGGCTGTAGATATAAATCTTCGTCAGAGGTAGATCGACAGCACTTTGATAACATGGAGTATTCTTGCATCACCAGTAAATATTATTGCAGTAGTAAAGGTAACATAGGTTCCCATCTTTTAGTAAATATGGTTTTCTGAAGCCTGAGCAAGTGTGTGATCTGCTCCATCTGGTAATATCCCAAACTTTTTTGAATCCATGTATTATATGAGGGAGGTTCTGGTTTCATCCAGCTGATGGTTATAGACTTTAAGGCAGCGGTGAATAATATATTCAAAAGGTATTTATCTGCTTTTCTATCCAGACCTTCAGGTATTACTCCCAAAACTGCCACAGTGAAGCTTTGTGGGATGTTCATTTTAAAAACCTCCTTCACAGCATTGAACACCTCCCTCCAAAACACACTTAACTTAGGACAAACCCAAAATATATGAGTGTGATTAGCTCTATGGGCTCCGCAGTTCCTCCAGCATGAAATATCTGAAATATCTAATGATTATTTTCCATATTTTACTGCATTTCTAACGGTCTTGTTGTCTACCTCAAGTTCAACTGCCATTTTTCTCATGGATTTGGTTGGATCCTTTAGGATTTTGGATTTGAGAGCTTTAATAAAAGCTTTGGTACGTTTTTTGTTGCTTCCTCCACTTCCAGACTTTCCCTTAATAGTTTTGCTCATAGTCATTCTCTTCTTTCCATTCTAAACAGTCTTTATGGACACTCCAACTATTTTTGAAATCTCCTTTGGTGTGATGAGTGCATTCAGCAAATCACACACTCTTTGACGTTTGCTTTCCTGATTACTCATATGGGCAAAAGTTTCTGAAAAGGTATGGATAATAGTGTTAGGTATGATTATGACATCAATATATGTTTGGTTTCAAAACAACTGACGTAGTGCCTGCTGAGAAAAAACAACTAAATGTTCATTGTAAATTTTGCTTCCCCACCCTGTACTTCAGCTAAAATGTACTTAGGGGGTCAAATGAGTGGCCATTTTTGTCAAAAAAAAAAAAAAAAAAAGTTGTAAGAAATGCATAGAACTGTGTTGAAATAATGCTAATACATTTGTGCACAGACTATTGATATTATTTGACAGTGGAAGCTATATTTTCAGAAATATTGGATTTTGAATAGCACGCGTATGTGAAAACTTTTGCTGGTGGACAGACGTGACATTACCCATGATGATCTGGTCAGTACCAGTACTTTATTAGGAATAAACTTATAGACTTACTATTGCTAATTCTCCTCTTATTCATAAATGTTAGTATTGTGGATCTAAAACAATAACAGCTGACACAAAAACACAAAATGTGTCAGTGGACGGATGTGACATGGTTGTTACAGATCCCATCATACTGATGCTCGGCAGCCATGTCACCGTTTCCACAAATGATCCCTGTGCAAAAACTAGGATCAGAATTATTTATTGTATAGTTTATCATCATACTAAAGAGTAAATAACAATATAGAATTGTTATTTCTTTATAAAAATGCTTATTATTAGAAAATTGTTGCTTTAAAAAGTGACGTGTGCACGAATTATTAGAACCTTAAGATTTTTTTTCCTGAGTGTTTTTATTCCTCTTTAGGCATGAAAAAAAAAACAAAAAAAAAACAATGTGATTGAATTTTTTTTTAAATCAACCTGTTTTTCATGGAGTTACAAAAATGTCCACTCAGCTAAACCGTGAATTTTATTCTTGAAGCAAAGAAACATGTATTTAAAACCCAATATCATAAAGTGATATGAAAACAGTGAAATGAAACCATGTTTAATGCAGCTAATCAGATGTTTTCTCACATTTTAACATATTCTAATACGAGTTATTACTCACTCCATGGAGATAATATGCAAAAAATAAATATTAACAATTGATTTCCGCTCAAGAACCAACCAAGAACAGCAAAGTTACAGTAATGGTATGAATTGCAGTTTATGAGATGATGCATAAGTGTCCACTGTGTTGGTTGATATGGAACTAAAACAACAAAACCCATAAATATACAAGATTAAAGTTGTAGAGTAACTTTCCACTATAGTGACCACTATGCATGAAAGAGTTAAAGTACATGATCAGTAAATTAACCCTTTCATGCATAGTGGTCACTACAGTGGACAGCTGTTCTACAGCTGTTCTATTGTATATTCATGGGTTTTGTTGTTTTAGTTCATATCAGCCAACACAGTGGACACTTATACATCATCCCATAAACTGCAATTCATCCCATTACTGTAACTTTGCTTTTCTTGATAAACCTGATCTGCAGTGACATGTTTTAGTGTAAATCAATTGTTATTTGTTAGACAAAAAGTTGTTTGTTTTTTTTGGGGTTTTTTTGCATATTACCTCCATGAAGTGAGTAATAACTAGCAGTAGAATATGTTAAAATGTGAGAAAACATCAGATTGGTAGGACTAAAATCTTATCATTTGTTTTTATCTCACTTTCTGATATTGGGTTTTAAACACGTTTCTTTACTTCAAAAATTAAACGCACGGACATTTTTGTAACTTCATTAAAAAAAAAAAAAAAAACTCAATTGTTTTTTTTTCATAACTAAGGGGGGATAAAAACAAGAAGGAAGAAAAAAAATCTTGACTATGGTTGTCGTAATTCGTGCATGAAAGGGTTAAATAAAGGAAAATACCTGACTTTCACTGAAAAAATACAAAATAGAGAGCATAATATTATGATAAATGGTGATAAATGACTTTAGTGAGGTTAAATAGAGAGAAAAATGAATTTGAGAACTGCAACAGAAATAGCACTGGGTCTGTATGGGTTAAGGTTTACTATCATAATCAATATTTGACTAAAAAAACACACACAAAAAAAAATAAAAATGCTCAGGTTGAAGCCCAGGACGCAGGTTTGGGAAGTTTTCTCCACAGTGTGCTTGTCTTTGCCCTCCTGTGCTCTGACCTTGTTATCTGTCATGGTTCTCCTCCTGCTCCTGCCCCTCCCGTCCACACTCCATCCCCTGTGGCCTCCCTCTCCCTCCTCTGCCACTCCCTCCTACCTGCAGTCTTCCCCTCAGTATTCACAGTCACCTGCCAGATACACCTGCTCTAATCGCTTCATCACTCCCTGCATACCCTCTGCTTTCCTTTAACCTGCTGCCAGATTGTTTTCCTCCTTCGTGTTGATCACTCCGGTCAGATTATCGCCTGCAGGTCTACTTGTTAGACATTCAACCAGCCTTTAGACTTTTACCTTCTGCTTCCCTCATTACCTCCGCCAAGGAGGTTATGTTTTTGCCAGGGTTTGTTTGTTTGTTTGTCTGTCCGTTAGTGTGCAACATAACTCAAAAAGTTATGGACAGATTTGGATGAAATTTTCAGGGTTTGTTGGAAATGGGATAAGGAAGAAATGATTACATTTTGGTGGTGATCGGGGGTGGGGGGGCCCACGGGGGGGGCCCATTTCCAACAAACCCTAAAAATTTCATCAAAATCTGTCCATAACTTTTTGAGTTATGTTGCACACTAACGGACAGACAAACAGACAGACAAACAAACAAACAAACAAACCCTGGCAAAAACATAACCTCCTTGGCATGGGGGGGCCCACGGGGGGGGGGGGGGGGGGGGCACTGATCAGCCTTGGCGGAGGTCGGCGCTCTCCGAGTGCTTCTAGTTACCTCCGCCAAGGAGGTTATGTTTTTGCCAGGGTTTGTTTGTTTGTTTGTTTGTCTGTCTGTTTGTTTGTCTGTCCGTTAGTGTGCAACATAACTCAAAAAGTTATGGACAGATTTGGATGAAATTTTCAGGGTTTGTTGGAAATGGGATAAGGAAGAAATGATTACATTTTGGTGGTGATCGGGGGTGGGGGGGCCCACGGGGGGGGGCACTGATCAGCCTTGGCGGAGGTCTGCGCTCTCCGAGTGCTTCTAGTTGCAAATGTTCTCCATTCTTAATCCAGTCTTCTTTCAATTCCCTTTGAGAGCAAATTTGTTGTTTACTGAATATCTTCATATAATCCTTATCATGTTTGGAGTCATACAATCAACACTATATACACACTGCATGTATGAATACTACATACTACTTTCTGTAGAATTAGATCATGCAGTTATGTGAATATAAATGCAGTGCACTTTGTACTTATCCATTGGAAAAAAATCTAAATCTTACCAGGTTTGGACAGCAGGTGACATGAGGCTGAGCTTTCATTGGACGATTCAAACACTTTGGGTGCAAGGTTTACATCCAGCAGCCAATCATATTTGTTTTTATTTTCTTCTCTTTATGTGATTGGATGATCAGATAAACACTAAAATGCAGGTGCATTTAGTAAAAAAAAAAGTACAATCAAGCTGCTTATGACATTTCAACACACATTACACTGGGCTACAAAAAAATGTTTCAGTGTTATTACATAATCCTCTGTATTTTGTGTTTTTTCAGTGAGCATCAGGTATTTTTTTCATTATTTAATTAATTGATCATGTAGATGTTCATAAAAGTTCAGATTAAAGTTGAGGGTTATCATATCAGAAACAGAGAAAACTGAAGAAAAAGTAACTTTTTCAGCAAAATAAATCATTAGCTGAACGTAAACCAAGTGTCTCCATCCACTGTCATTGATCCAGCTCCATGGGTTTTACTGGTGAATCAATGTTGTAGAAGATGACAGTGTTTCCATGGTAACTACAGAGCCTATGAATGTCCAAATGGGTCATTCTGTCTCTCTATTTAACCTTTCCTAAGTGATTTGTCACTTAGGAACATTATTATTAACATTTATTATGGTATTATTCTCTGCATTTTGCATTTTCTTCAGTGAAAATCAGCTGTTTTCTTATGTTTAATTCATTGATCATGTAGATGTTCATAAAAGCTCAGAGTAAAATCAAAGGTTATTGTATCAAAACAGAAAAAAACTAAAGAAAAATGGGCTTGTTTTGTAAAATCTATCATTAACTGAACATAAAAACAAGTGTGTCCATCCACTGTTATTAATCCAACTCCATGGGTTTTACTGGTGAATCAATGTTGTAGAAGATGACAGTGTTTCCATGGTAACTACAGAGCCTATGAACGTCCAAATGGATCATTCTGTCTCTCTATTTAACCTTTCCTAAGTGATTTGTCACTTAGGACATTATTATTAACATTTATTATGGTATTATTCTCCGCATTTTGCATTTTTTTTTCAGTGAAAATCAGTTGTTTTCTTATGTTTAATTCATTGATCATGTAGATGTTCATAAAAGCTCAGAGTAAAATCAAAGGTTATTGTATCAAAACAGAAAAAAACTAAAGAAAAATGGGCTTGTTTTGTAAAATCTATCATTAACTGAACATAAAAACAAGTGTGTCCATCCACTGTCATTGATCCAACTCCATGGGTTTTACTGGTGAATCAATGTTGTAGAAGATGACAGTGTTTCCATGGTAACTACAGAGCCTATGAACGTCCAAATGGATCATTCTGTCTCTCTATTTAACCTTTCCTAAGTGATTTGTCACTTAGGACATTAATATTAACATTTATTATGGTATTATTCTCTGCATTTTGCATTTTCTTCAGTGAAAATCAGCTGTTTTCTTATGTTTAATTCATTGATCATGTAGATGTTCATAAAAGCTCAGAGTAAGATCAAAGGTTATTGTATCAAAACAGAAAAAACTAAAGAAAAATGGGCTTGTTTTGTAAAATCTATCATTAACTGAACATAAAAACAAGTGTGTCCATCCACTGTCATTGATCCAACTCCATGGGTGAATCAATGTTGTAGAAGATGACGGTGCTTCCACTAGCCTCTGAACATCCAAATGGGTCATATCTGATGACTATGAAAAGACGACAAACTGCATTTTACATCAGTTATTTACATGTATTGATAGGATTAATGGATCAACAGGTATTAAACAGTTTACATCAGTAGATATTTTGGTCACTGGTGGATGTTTGGGTCGAAGGTTTAAAATTTGCGATCACCATTAAAGAATAAGCTGTTTTTTTTTCATGCATATTTCATTTTTTGTAAAAGACAAACATCAAGCACATGTTTTTCCTGCATGTATAATGTATTGAACACGAGGACAAAAGGCAACTTAGTTCTGTTTTTTTTTTTTATATAATCAAATGTTTCAAAGTGCATTTTTGCTTTTAAAGGTTAGCACATTTACATTATTTACAAAATGTGTCATGTCAAACACTGTCTTTGCTTTATAATGATGATGTTGCAGTAGATGGATAGATAGAGGTTCAGAATGCAAATCCTCCTCCCTTTCTCTATTGCTCTGAAACACACAATAATCCTTCTCACATAGTCACACATTCCCTCTGACTTTTATTACCGTGCTGCTGTGTGAAAGGCCTGGCACAGTGAAAATGGGAAGCTGTGTATTTGGTGAGGTTGGAGGCTAAACGACCCTCAATTGGCTCTGAATTGCCAAGATCCTGGATAAGATTTGTTCTGTGCCCTTACTAGCAGTGACCAGATTTGCAAGGAATCCGATTTAGAATAACTAACATGTGGTTTATCGCTTGCAGGTGTATAAACAAAACAAATACGCAGTCAAAGTCCAAAAGTCATCCATGAGAGGGATGTGCAGGTTTATACAGTAGACACACTGAAAACCGAGTAGCACTCAGAAGACTGTCTGGATGTATTCTACTGGAAACATTTACTGAAAGGAGCTTGTGAGAACAGATTGTTCAGTGAATACACTCTGACTCTACAAACCTTATACACTGAAAGCCCAGAAGTTGTATTAAGGGAAACATAGGTCCAAGTTTCAATTTTTTATGATTTTTTTTTTTTTTTCTTTTTAGTTTTTTTCCCATTTACTTATAATGGACAAAATTTCACATGTCTGTAGCAGCAAAACTATTGGTTGAATTCATACCATATTTGGTTTATAGATTGCCAGTGTTACTACCCTGAGGTCGTATATATGTGTTTGTAATTTGTCCTGTTATCCCACCCTGGCCTGTAGAGGGCCAGTGGTGTATTTTTCTGTATATGTATGTGTGTTGAAGTCCAGGTGGCTTTATTGCAGTGGCGGCTGTTCGTCTTTCAGACAGGGGAAGCTCATTGTCGGCTTACATAAAAAAAAAAAAAAGAATTAAGAAAATGCTCAGTGACCTTATCGTACCAAGTAGGTGTCTTTCCCAGGGACTGGACCAGTGTCCTCTCAATATCATCAGAGCTGGGCTGCTTAGATTGACTTGGCCCAGTGTGTTGTGGGTGTCAGACTTCAGCCTTTTTAAACCAGAGATGCTCCTTTCACTGCGACCTAGCCGACAGTTTGATTGATTTAACTATCTACAAAACAATATTAAACTGGACAAGAAATGATTAAATTGTGTAACTGAAACAAGAAAACGCTGAAATTATGTTAAATTGAAACAAGGAAGTACAATGAGTGTGTTTTATTTACAGTGCAAGAAATGAACGAGTAATTTCGTAGTGGTTTCTCTCTCCATTTCACAGCAGAATGTGCGACGGTATTAAACTGAACTGTGTCAGTGAAGGAGTAGATCTGAAAACAGCTGTCAATCAAACGGGATTCAGCCTTTCGACCGATCCTCCAATCAGCACGTGGGATTCTGGCGTCCGGCCCGGCCGAGCTCCGCCCACAGCTCCATTCACCCCCAGAGACGCCCGGCGTCCGGGGGCGGGACAACATGGTGGCATTTATCCAATTACCGTCCAGTTTTGACGCAATGAAAAAAACTGTTCCACTCAGTCCCATTGAAGCCCAGAGACGCCCGCAGTCTACGGACAAATGCACTGAGCGCAACGGGAATGTATGAGAAGTGAACAACATCGAGTCTGTTGATTTGTGATAAAGCTGATTCTGAACGAACTCGTCTGTGAGATGAACGTGTTCTAACGCATTTGTAGTCAATGAAATGTCAACACAACTGTACATATGTAACCATTTAATTTTCGTAATTTTAGGGGAAGCCGGGCTTCTCTTGCAGTCTATGAGAAATCACCTCTGCTTTATTGGATTGGTGGGACGTGCATCCTGTGGGTTGGCCAGCCTAGAGCGCACAGACCGCTAATTGGTGGAGGAAGACGGAGTCCGCCTTTAAAACCGCCTGTGGACAGCCCAGCCCCACTCCTCATCCTTGTCCTGCTCCCAACTAACGCCGCCAGCTCGCATTATTAGAGAGAGAGAGTTTCGACATTTTGAATTCAGTATTTATTCACATTGTAAACAGTTTAAGGACACCGCAGCACTGGTTTAGGGTGAGAAGTCAATTCTATTTTCATCATGTTTTCTCCTGTTTTTGAGTTAGGAGGCAAGGTTAGTCCTGTGTATTTTCGTTCTTTTATTTTTATTAGGAAAGTACGGAGTGATTGAGTTGGTTTTGTTTGTTATTTTTATCACTGCTCACCCTACATTAAATAAACTGCTGCTTGGATTTAATTTAACATTATCTGTCACGGTCTTCCTTGGGAGTGGGAATCGAGTGGGGAGTCATTTTATGTTATGCTTTTTTTTACCCCTAGACTAGGGCGTAACACCAGTGACCCAGAACAGATTTGATTACATTTTGGGAAAAATAGGTCAAAGTTAAAATTTTTTATGAATTTTTAAATCTTTTTTCCCTGATTTAATTATAATGGGCAAAATTTCAAACATCTATAAAAACATCAATTTTGTTTCAATTTACTTAAATAATTGCCACATATGTAGGGCCAATTGATATGCTGACATCAGCATAGACATGATGACATCAGCTGGATCAATAAGCTACAATATGTGTGAGGGGCGGGGTTTGTTGTGACTGACACCACTTGTTGAAGGGTAGAATGTGCATACCTCTGCATAATTGGTCAGATAGTGTAAATACATCTATAATCTACTTATACGTCAAAACAGAGGAATACGTATTTAACCCTTTCATGCATGAATTATGAGAACCGTAGTCGAGATTTTTTTCCTGAGTGTTTTTATTCCTCTTTAGGCATGTAAAAACAATGCAATTGAATTTTTTTTAATAAACCTGTTTTTTTTATGAAGGTAGATTTGTTTCTTTATTGCTTTAACAAAAAAAAATAAATAAATAAAAAAAAAATAAAAAAAAAGTGTTTGAATGAAAAAAAAAAATTGCAACCCAAAAAATTGCATTTGAACACTTTTTCTTTGATTGAAGTGATTTTTTTTTTAAAATTATTATCATTATTATTTTTTTTTTTTTATGAAAATATTTTTTTTTGGTTAAAGCAATAAAGAAACAAATCTACCTTCATAATTTTTTGTGGAGTTCCAAAAATGTCCACTCCGCTGGACACCATGTGTTTAATTTTTGAAGGAAGGAATGCAACATCAGAAAGTGATATACTGTGTGAAAACTATAAAATCAAAACATTTTTAATTCTGCTAATCTGATGTTTTCTCACATTTTCCCAATTTTTATTAGCAATTGATTTACACTCAAACATCACTGCAGATCAGGTTTATCAAGAACAGTAAAGTTACAGTAATGGTCTGAATGTCAGCGTATGGGATGGTGCATAAGTGTCCACTGTGTTGGCTGATACGGAACTAAAACAACAAAATCCATGAATATATTAGAGAACAGATGTAGAATAGCTGTCCACTGTAGTGACCAGTATGCATGAAAGGGTTAATGATGCACGTATGCACATTCTAAAGGAGAGAGAAAAAGAACAGTTTATGCACAGTACGTCTGAGAACCTTGGGCTGTAGATGTCTGCAGATCCAGACAGAGGACAGAGTACAAGGCAGAGTGTGCAGACAGCAGCAAACCATGACCTGCAGCCTGACCTCAGAACTAAGAGATGGTTAAAACCACTTGTTAAAGGTAGAATTTCTGCAACAATCCACACTAATAGCATTCTCTCCTACTGTAAAGGCCATTCTTAAGGGATTATGAAGCAGTGCTGGTCATTTTCATACCATAGTCTGGGCTTTTTTTTATTCAAAGTAGAATGAACCTCCTGTATGAATAATGCATACGGACAGATTTGATCTTAAAGTTACTCAAGTGAACTTTTGTGACATTCATCAGTTCTTCAGTACTTCCCCCTTTGTTCTTAAAAAAATGATCAAATTTAAGAGTTCCAGACCACACGTAAGCAAATACTCAGAAAAAGCCACCGAGCTTTGAGCTGTGAAATATTAATAATGATAATGAAAGAGCGATTTACTTTATGAAAAGAAGAAGAATGTTATACAGTTATTTATTTATAGTCATTCTTTTTAAATGTCGATGTTGGTTTATTCTTTTTTTTTTCCTGCCATTGACTAACTGGAACAATGGAGAGTACTTATCTTCATTATGATCATCACAGTGATTTTTTTTGTGCTAACTCTAAATGACATGGCACAGATATTTGTAAAGGAATATCGCTTTACTGTGTTTAATCTATCAAGACCTAAACTGATCTACTGACCTAAAATGTTGAATAACTTCTGATCCACTAATCCTATCAATACATGTAAATAATTGGTGTAAAATACAGTTTGTCATCTTTTCATGATCATCAGATATGACCCATTTGGACGTTCAGAGGCTACGTAGTTACCATGGAAACACTGTCATCGTCTAGAACGGTCTTTCTCAAATAGGGGTACATGTACCCCCAGGGGTACATGGAACAAGCCCAGGGGGTACTTGAAATTTTTTTAGAAAAATACATTAAATTCATGAACTGAATTAAAAAAAAAAAAGAAAAAAATACAAAAAATAAATGAGACTTAATGCTCATACATATAATAAAATTGACTCCTTCATTGCAACTTCATAAAAAAATAGGTTCATAAGATTTTTTTGTTTTTTTTATGGATTTTTAAAAAAAAATTTAAATTATTTTTATTTTATTTATTTTTCAGAAGAAAATTATCAATCACATTGTTCTTTTCATGCCTAAAGAGGAATAAAAACACTCAGGAGAAAAATTGGATTAAGGTTCTCATAATTCATGCATGAAAGGGTTAAATTCATGAACTGAATTAAAAAAAAAAAAAAAAAATACAAAAAATAAATGAGAATTAATGCTCATACATATAATAAAACTGACTCCTGACCTTATTTTATTTCAATATTTTTATTTTCTATATTATTCTTGATTGTCATCTTGTTTACACTTTGGTACAATTTTAAGAATATTTCTGTTTTCTATTATTCAAGATGAGTTAATTTGAGTAATTAAGTCATTGTTTTTGTTGATGAAAGGTTCACTTATTCATTAATGACTGATTAATTTATTTTTCTTATCAATGAAAGAGGACACATTTCAGTTTATATTTTGCGCATAAAATTACTTATAAAGATTTGTTATCTTTAACCCTTTCATGCATACTGGTCACTACAGTGGACAGCTATTCTACAGCTGTTCTCTTGTATATTCATGGATTTTGTTGTTCTTTTCTTTTTTCTTTCTTTCTTTCTTTCTTTATTTTTACACATATCTTTATTAAAGTTTTAAGACACTACATATCTTTTCTGATATGAATTGGTAACATTATGTAGATCTCTCCTGATCATAAACCCCCAGAATCACAAGCTCTCACCAAAGTTTTCACATAATTTATCAGTAAATACATGTTTCTGTGCGTCAAAAATGAAACGTGTGGTGTCCAGCTGGGTGGACACTTTTGCAACTTCATAAAAAAAATAGGTTCATAAGAATTTTTTTTTTTTCATGTATTTTTTTTTTTTTTTAATTTTTAAGTTATTTTTATTTTATTTATTTTTCAGAAGAAAATTTTCAATCGCATTGTTTTTTTTCATGCCTAAAGAGGAATAAAATCACTCAGGAGAAAAATTTGATTAAGGTTCTCATAATTCGTGCATCAAAGGGTTAAATTCATGAACTGAAAAAAATAAATAAATAAATGAGAATTAATGCTCATACATATAATAAAACTGACTCCTGACCTTATTTTATTTCAATATTTTTATTTTCTATATTATTCTTGATTGTCATCTTGTTTACACTTTGGTACAATTTTAAGAATATTTCTGTTTTCTATTATTCAAGATGAGTTAATTTGAGTAATTAAGTCATTGTTTTTGTTGAGGAAAGGTTCACTTATTCATTAATGACTGATTTATTTTTCTTATCAATGAAAGAGGACACATTTCAGTTTATATTTTGCACTTAAAATTACTGATAAAGATTTGTTATTTTTAATATGTTTAAGTTAAATATATGTTGTTTCTTTACAAAATTGTATAAATATAAACAGACACCTTTGGCACAGGAATAAATTTTGTCTTATTTTTTTCAATCAAAAATGCTGAAGCAAGAGTTGGGGGTACTTGGCTAAAAATATATATATTTCAGGGGGTACTCCACTGTAAAAAGTTTGAGAACCACTAGTCTAGAACATTGATTCACTATACATCAGTGACCTCCTGACTCAGTATGAACCCACCAGACCTCTCAGGTCATCTGGATCCGGTCTTTTGTCAGTTCCCAGAGTCAGAACCAGACACGGAGAAGCTGCGTTCAGCTTCTATGCTCCACATGTCTGGAACAAACTTCAGCTGTAACACTCAGTTTATTTAAATCCAGGTTAAAGACCCACCTGTTCTCAGCTGCATTTGAATAGAGTTTGTATTCATCAGTTCAGATCTGCACTTTCTTTTAAGCTAAACGTTTTTATCTGTTTTATCTGTTCATCAGTTTTATCTGTTTATCTGATTATGTTTTTTTGTTTCTTTTTCTCATGCCTATACTTTTTATTGCTTCCCTGCTGTACTGCTTTTAATGTTTTATGTAAAGCACTGAGAATTGTCTTGTACATGAAATGTGCCATAAAAATAGACCTGCCTTGCCTTACCAGTAAAGCCCATGGAGTTGGATCAATGACAGTGAATGAAGACACTTGGTTTATGTTCAGTTAATGTCAGATTTTGCAAAAAAAAAAAAAAAGTCACTTTTTCATCAGTTTTCTCTGTTTCCGATATAATAAGTTTCAATTTTAATCTCAACTTTTATGAACATCTACATGATCAGTAAATTAAATATCAGAAAATACCTGATGCTCACTGAAAAAAACACAAAATACAGAGGATTGTGTCATATAAATTGTGATAAATCATTTAAGAAAAGTTAAAAATAGAGCAAAAATATATTTTGGAACTGCCACAAAAGTAACACTGGGTCTTTATGGGTAAACATAAAGGATAACTTTACCTCCTTTTTGAGTCTTGCTTCACCCACTGCACGATCCTGAAAATTACTATTAAATTAGAGTTAGAGTTGGATCACTGACAGTGTACGGACATACTTGGTTTATGTTCAGTTAATGATATATTTTACTGAATAAGTCATTTTTTCTTCAGTTTTCTTTTTTGTGGTAAAATAATTCTAATGTAACCTCAGCATGATGATGATTAAAGTACATGATCAGTTGATTAAATTTAGGAAAAAAACCTGATTTTCACTGAAAAAATGCCAAATAAAGAGGATAATATTATGATAAATGGTGACAAGTTTAAATAGAGCGAAAAACTGTATTTGGCAACTACCACAGATATAGCACTGGGTCTTTATGGGTTAAGGTTTACTACCACATCAATATCTGACTTGAAAAAAAAAGGAGCACTGGGTCTTTATGGGTAAACATAAATAATAACTTTACCTCCTTTCTGAGTCTTGCTTCACCCACTGCATGATCCTGAAAATTACTATTAAATTAGAGTTAGAGTTGGATCACTGACAGTGTACGGACATACTTGGTTTATGTTCAGTTAATGATATATTTTACAGAATAAGTCACTTTTTCTTCAGTTTTCTCTGTTTGTGGTAAAAATAATTCTAATGTAACCTCAGCATGATGATGATTAACCCTTTCATGCATAGTGGTCACTACAGTGGACAGCTGTTTAAAGGGGTTTTCTTATGTATTTATGTATTTTGTTGTTTTAGTTCCATATCAGCCAACACAGTGGACGCTTATGTATCATCCCATACACTGTAATTCATACCATTACTGTAAATTTGCTGTTCTAGATAAATCTGGTCTGCACTAACATGTTTGACTGTAAAAAAAAAAAAAAAAAAAAAAGCTAATTGTTATTAAACTATAATTAACAGTTTTGTTTTGTTTTCCATATTACCTATATGCAGGTATTGTTAAAATGTGAGAAAACATCAAGTTAGCAGCATTAAAAATGTTTTTACCTCATAGTATATCAGTAAATACATGTTTCTTTGCTTCTAAAATTAATTGCATGATGTCCAGCTGAGTGGACATTTTTGTAATTCCATGAAAAATAGGTTCATTAAAAAAATTCAATCGCATTGTTTTTTTTTTGTTTTGTTTTTTTTTTCATGCCTATAGAGGAATAAAAACACTAAAGAAAAAAAATCTTGACTGAGGTTCTCATAATTCGTGCATGAAAGGGTTAAAGTACATGATCAGTAGATTACATATAGGAAAAAAAAACCTGATTTTCACTGAAAAAATGCCAAATAAAGAGGATAATATTATGATAAATGGTGACAAGTTTAAATAGAGAGAAAAACTGTATTTGGCAACTACCACAGAAATAGCACTGGGTCTTTATGGGTTAAGGCACAGGTGTCAAATATGCGGCCCGGGGGCCAAATCCGGCCCGCCAAAGGGTTCAATCCGGCCCCTGGGATGAATTTGTGTAATGCAAAAATTACACTGAAGATATGAACAATCAAGGATGTAAAAATCATTTTAGGTTATTTCAATCTAAAGTGGATCAGACCAGCAAAATAATATCATAATTACCCATCAGTAATGAAAACTGCAAATTAGTCTTTTTGTTTTAGTGTAAAAAGAAGCAAAATTACGCAAAAATGTTTACATTTCCAAACTATCCTTTTACAAAAAATGTGAATATCTGAAATGTCTTAAGAGACGTATGTGGAATTTTAATAATATTCTGCCTGTTATTTAATGTTTTATGTATTTGTAGATCCACTCTAAGTTGTGATTCACATGTATAAATGATAAACTAAGGCATAAAATTGTTAACATTGCACTTATTTTACGAACCAATTTTCAGGTTGTTCATATGTGTTCATGTTATGTTCAAGTACAATTCGTAGATATAAACATTTTCATTACAGAATTTACTTCTTTTCACTCAAAAGTTCTTATCCTATTATTTATATTATTTGACTGGTCCGGCCCACTTTATATCATATTAGGCTGAATGTGGCCCCTGAACTAAAATGAGTTTGACACCTCTGGGTTAAGGTTTACTACCACATCAATATCTGACTTGAAAAACAAAAGTAACACTGGGTCTTTATGGGTAAACATAAAGGATAACTTTACCTCCTTTCTGAGTCTTGCTTCACCCACTGCATGATCCTGAAAATTACTATTAAATTAGAGTTAGAGTTGGATCACTGACTGGATGGACATACTTGGTTTATGTTCAGTTAATGATATATTTTACTGAATAAGTCACTTTTTCTTCAGTTTTCTCTGTTTGTGGTAAAATAATTCTAATGTAACTTCAGCATGATGATGATTAAAGAACATGATCAGTAGCTTAAATATAGGAAAAAAACCCTGATTTTCACTGAAAAAATGCCAAATAAAGAGGATAATATTATGATAAATGGTGACAAGTTTAAATAGAGAGAAAAACTGTATTTGGCAACTACCACAGAAATAGCACTGGGTCTTTATGGGTTAAGGCACAGGTGTCAAATATGCGGCCCGGGGGCCAAATCCGGCCCGCCAAAGGGTTCAATCCGGCCCCTGGGATGAATTTGTGTAATGCAAAAATTACACTGAAGATATGAACAATCAAGGATGTAAAAATCATTTTAGGTTATTTCAATCTAAAGTGGATCATTCCAGCAAAATAATATCATAATTACCCATCAATAATGAAAACTGCAAATTAGTCTTTTTGTTTTAGTGTAAAAAGAAGCAAAATTACGCAAAAATGTTTACATTTCCAAACTATCCTTTTACAAAAAATGTGAATATCTGAAATGTGTTAAGAGACGTATGTGGAATTTTAATAATATTCTGCCTGTTATTTAATGTTTTATGTATTTGTAGATCCACTCTAAGTTGTGATTCACATGTATAAATGATAAACTAAGGCGTAAAATTGTTAACATTGCACTTATTTTACGAACCAATTTTCAGGTTGTTCATATGTGTTCATGTTATGTTCAAGTACAATTCGTAGATATATACATTTTCATTACAGAATTTACTTCTTTTCACTCAAAAGTTCTTATCCTATTATTTATATTATTTGACTGGTCCGGCCCACTTTATATCATATTAGGCTGAATGTGGCCCCTGAACTAAAATGAGTTTGACACCTCTGGGTTAAGGTTTACTACCACATCAATATCTGACTTGAAAAACAAAAGTAACACTGGGTCTTTATGGGTTAACATAAAGGATAACTTTACCTCCTTTCTGAGTCTTGCTTCACCCACTGCATGATCCTGAAAATTACTATTAAGTTAGAAATTGTTGAAGGAAAAAATAGACAGCAAAATGGAATGTACATTTGGGATCTCTGGTCTAGTCATCCGATTTATACCTGACTATTATACCAGTATATGGGTGTTACCATGGATACCAGTGAACGTGATTACTTGCTGACCTCTCTAATCTTTGCCAGAACCAGTGTGGGATCGTCTGGTTTGTTTGGTTCTCTCCAAGTAAGTTTTCCTCTTCTCACTGACCTGCTGGGTCGCTCTGACCTGACAGTCAAGTTGACCAACTGTCTTCTGTCCAACAGTGTTAGATCAGGAAACACTGCACAATTCATAAACACTATCCAGTATCCAAAGTTATTAGACCATACATAACATTCTGAGATGGATGTGTTTGGTGTCTGGATGTCCAGATGGGGATGTGAGACAGGAGTAGTGAGTTCAGAGGTTCAGAATAAAACCACAAAAAGGCTGAAGCTCAACCCAGTGGGAAATGAATGGGGTTTGGTACCTCTGATTAGAGCAGTGGTTCCCAACCTTTTTTGGTTTATGACCCCATTTTAATATCACAAATATCTGGTAACCCCAGATATTCAAAATGGAGACTTTTTTTGTTTTTGCTAAAATGAATTTGTTTTTGATCATGTAATAGTTTGCTATTCTATGTTGCAAATAAATGTGAATTTTAGATGACATTTAGTCTATATAATGTAGTTATCAAGTGTCAAGTGTTAGTGATTCCCACCAAAATGCGTACTACAGTCTACTCTCGTTAAACCGCCCGCCGTTATACCGCCATTTCCGCCTATCGCCATCCACCAGCCCAGTTCCATGCACAAACAACACTTATACCATTGATTTCCCGACCGTTATACCGCCAACGTGATTGCCATCGAGTACACATAAATTTTAACAATGCACTGAAACAAACGCGCCAGACGCTGATCGCGACAAGCTACGAGTAGGTCTACGGAACGGCCACCGTTCATTTATCGCAGAACACTCAGTAGGTCAGGATGTCAGGAAGAGGACGTGGGATTAAGCCAAAGCCTCAAGATGATGGGGTGTCATTTCCCGACACGGTATAATAATGCTTAAAATGTTTCCCCACTTTAAATGATCCCTTACAACATAACAGAATCAAGATTTATTTAGAAACGCAATTAGAACGGGTTAACGGAGGCAGCATAGACATCATATAGTAAAGACATGCACATTGTGGATGCAACCCATTGTAACGCCATTTTCGCTATACCGCCAATTTGGCCGTGAACGGAAGTTGGCAGTATAACGAGAGTAGACTGTAGTATTTCCCGCCACACTAATGGCGGCAAATTCAAATGGAATGTACAATATTTTATCTTTAACCCTTTCATGCATAGTGGTCACTACAGTGGACAGTTACTCTACAGCTTGACTCTTGTATATTCGTGGGTTTTGTTGTTTTAGTTCCATATCAACCAACACAGTGGACACTTATACATCATCTCATAAACTACAATTCATACCATTATTGTAACTTTGCTGTTCTTGATTGGTTCTTGAGTGGAAATCAGTTGTTAATATTTATTTTTTGTATATTATCTCCATGAAGTGAGTAATAACTAGTATTAGAATATGTTAAAATGTGAGAAAACATCAGATTAGCTGCATTAAACATGGTTTCATTTCACTGTTTTCATATCACTTTATGATATTGGGTTTTAAATACATGTTTCTTTGCTTCAAGAATAAAATTCATGGTGTAGCTGAGCGGACATTTTTGTAACTCCATGAAAAACAGGTTGATTTAAAAAAAAAAAATCACATTGTTTTTTTTTTTTCCATGCCTAAAGAGGGATAAAAACGCTCAGGAAAAAAAAAATCTTGATTAAGGTACTCATAATTCATGCATGAAAGGGTTAATGTGGCTTTGAAAGGGGCCAAAGGCCTTGGAGGGTCCAACCAGGAAACCAGAGGGAGGAGAACTTAGGCAATATTTGATAAAATATCAGAATAGAATGATTTTTTGAAAAAACTAGGCATTTTGGTGACCTTTAACCTACAACATGACCTTGACATGAGACTTTTCATTGTACAAAGTACTCTTTTACGATACAATATGGCACTGACAAGATCATTAAATGGCCCATCATGAACATATTTATACATTGCACTGGACAAAAGAGTGGAGAAGCAGGGAAAGTTGCGATTTTCAGAGTTAAAAAAGTAATTTTCGGGGCAGGGGGAGGGGTTTTGGACCAAAATTTAAAAAAAAAATTCCACAGGAGTGCTTAGAACATCTTGTTGCATCAGAAAATCAGGGTTAATGTGGTATTTGATATTAACCTTTTCATGCACAAATTATGAGAACCTTAATCAAATTTTTTTCCTGAGTGTTTTTTTTTCCTCTTTAGGCATGAAAAAAATGTGATTGAAAATTTTCCACTGAAAAATAAATAAAATAAAAAAATAAAAAAAATAATAATGAAAAAAAATTCTTATGAGCATATTTTTCATGAAGTTGCAAAAGTGTCCACCCAGCTGGACACCACACATTTAATTTTTGACGCACAGAAACATGTATTTACTGATAAATTGTGTGAAAACTATGGGGAGGGCTTGTGATTCTGGGGGTTTATGCTCAGGAGAGACCTACATAATGTTACCAATTCATGCCAGAAAAGATATGTAGTGTCTTAAAACTTTAATAAAGATATGTGTAAAAAAAAAAATAAAAAAGAAAAGAACAACAAAATCCATGAATATTCAAGAGAACAGCTGTAGAATAGCTGTCCACTGTAGTGACCACTATGCATGAAAGGGTTAGCCCCCCCCCAATTATATAATGGTTTCTACATATGTAATGATCGGACCAATCTGGGAAAACCTTGATTCCCATTTGACAGACTTCTGTGAGAGTTCAACTATAATTATACACACAATACAAACTAGCGTTCTTATTAAGGAAAAGTTACTTACTATAAATAATTATGTTAAAAAAATCAATCTCCTAATTCAGTGGGATAAGAAGGACCTCAATCACGTTAGCTGCAGCTAATTGGACTTTGCTATATCAGGCCAGTGGTCATATGAGCAGCACTTTGTCTTCGGTGGCTTAGATTTCCCACAAAACAATTGGCAGACTGATGCTTCCTCATTTCCTCTCAGCCTCGGTCGTGTGCAAAAAAACACTGCAAAGAAAAATGATGCTCCCATGCTACTTGCACACACTGCTTTAGGCAGACTATCATTCCCATTAAACTAATAACAGTTAGCTCCTTATCTCACAATGTCTTGGCAAAGTCACTTCCACCCTTGAACAAAACACAATGTCTTTGAATGCTGGGGCTTAATCTATCACTGAGGCCCAAATGAGACCGCATAATCCTCTGCAATTTGCCTTCTTGTACTCTACATTATCAGTGATTTCTACAGAATTTTTATTACACATATTTCTCCTTTTGGGGCAATGATGCCGTCCTTCAACTTCACAAGCAAGTAGAATTTAATTATTATTATTATTATTATTATTATTATTATTATTATTATTATTATTATTATTATTATTTATTTTTATTTTTTTTTCATCTTGCTTTTCAAAAAACAAACCTATTCCATTTTGAAACTAATTCGCAATGAAAGCCTTCGTGTAGGTGTGTGTGTCTTTTATAAATGAAAGATTTACAAGCAGGATTTTAATGTAAATAAACAGTTTTTGGCTACAAGAGGTAAGACTGTATCCTCTGTTTCTGTTTAAGGCACAGGTGTCAAACATGCAACCCAGGGGCCAAAACCAGCCCACCAAAGCTTCCAATCCAGCTCGTGAGATAAATTAGCAAAGTCCAAGTTAGGGCATCAAACTCAAAAATAATATCATAATAACCTATAAATAATAACACCATTTTTTTCTCTTTGATTTAGTGCAAAAAACATGAAATTATGAAAATGTTTACATGAACAAACTATCCTTTAACAATAACATGTGAATAACTTGAACAAATGAAGAAATTAAGAAAATTAAGTGCAATTTTAACAATTTTCGGCCTGTTACTAAATGTTTTGTGCATATCGTCGGCTTCCTGATAAACCTGCTAAGTGACATTTTTGGTTGGGAATAAAAACCTGCTATCTCCCCTATTATAGCTTCAAATTTCAGTCTCCTGTGAAAGTTGTTTACATTCCATCATAAGTACCAACATTAAAGGAACAGATTTTTTGAGTCATATTTCACAGTTTCCTGTTATATAAACAGTTTTTTGTTTCTCCTGTAAAATTTGCCGAAAGTCACATAGCAGGTTTTATCAGGAAGCCAACGATATGTATAAATGATAAGTCGAGGCATAATATTGATAAAAATTGTACTTATATTTCTTAACGAATTCAGTTTTTTTTCAGGTTATTCACATCCTTTTTGTTTGGATAGTTTGTAAATGTAAATATTGGCATAAGTGAACGTTATTCAACTTCACAAGCAGGCAGAATTTAATTATTATTATTATTATTATTATTATTTTTATAATTATTTTTATAATTTATTTATTTTTTCATCTTGCTTTTCAAAAAACAAACCTATTCCATTTTGAAACTAATTCGCAATGAAAGTCTTCGTGTAGGTGTGTGTGTCTTTTTATAAATGAGAGATTTACAAGCAGGATTTTAATGTAAATAAACAGTTTTTGGCTACAAGAGATAAGACTGTATTCTCTGTTTAAGGCACAGGTGTCAAACATGCAACCCAGGGGCCAAAACCAGCCCACCAAAGCTTCCAATCCAGCCCATGGGATGAATTTGCAAAGTTCAAGTTAGGGCATCAAACTCAAAAATAATATCATAATAACCTATAAATAATGACAACACCATTTTTTTTTCTCTTTGATTTAGTGCAAAAAACATGAAATTATGAAAATGTTTACATGAACAAACTGTCCTTTAACAATAACATGTGAATAACTTGAACAAAATGAAGAAATTAAGAAAATTAAGTGCAATTTTAACAATTTTCGGCCTGTTACTAAATGTTTTGTGCATATCGTCGGCTTCCTGATAAAACCTGCTAAGTGACATTTTTGGTTGGGAATAAAAACCTGCTATCTCCCCTATTATAGCTTCAAATTTCAGTCTCCTGTGAAAGTTGTTTACATTCCATCATAAGTACCAACATTAAAGGAACAGATTTTTTGAGTCATATTTCACAGTTTCCTGTTATATAAACAGTTTTTTGTTTCTCCTGTAAAATTTGCCGAAAGTCACATAGCAGGTTTTATCAGGAAGCCGACGATATGTATAAATGATAAGTCGAGGCATAATATTGATAAAAATTGTACTTATATTTCTTAACGAATTCAGTTTTTTTATGTTTTTCACATCCTTTTTGTTTGGATAGTTTGTAAATGTAAATATTGGCATAAGTGAACGTTATTCAACTTCACAAGCAGGCAGAATTTTATTATTATTATTATTATTATTATTATTATTATTATTATTATAATTTTTTTTTTTTTAGTATTATTTTTTTAATGTATTTATTTTTTCAACTTGCTTTTCAAAAAACAAACCTATTCCATTTTGAAACTAATTCGCAATGAAAGTCTTCGTGTAGGTGTGTGTGTCTTTTTATTAATGAGAGATTTACAAGCAGGATTTTAATGTAAATAAACAGTTTTTGGCTACAAGAGATAAGACTGTATTCTCTGTTTAAGGCACAGGTGTCAAACATGCAACCCAGGGGCCAAAACCAGCCCACCAAAGCTTCCAATCCAGCCCATGGGATGAATTTGCAAAGTTCAAGTTAGGGCATCAAACTCAAAAATAATATCATAATAACCTATAAATAATGACAACACCATTTTTTTTTTCTCTTTGATTTAGTGCAAAAAACATAAAATTATGAAAATGTTTACATGAACAAACTGTCCTTTAACAATAACATGTGAATAACTTGAACAAAATGAAGAAATTAAGAAAATTAAGTGCAATTTTAACAATTTTCGGCCTGTTACTAAATGTTTTGTGCATATCGTCGGCTTCCTGATAAAACCTGCTAAGTGACATTTTTGGTTGGGAATAAAAACCTGCTATCTCCCCTATTATAGCTTCAAATTTCAGTCTCCTGTGAAAGTTGTTTACATTCCATCATAAGTACCAACATTAAAGGAACAGATTTTTTGAGTCATATTTCACAGTTTCCTGTTATATAAACAGTTTTTTGTTTCTCCTGTAAAATTTGCCGAAAGTCACATAGCAGGTTTTATCAGGAAGCCGACGATATGTATAAATGATAAGTCGAGGCATAATATTGATAAAAATTGTACTTATATTTCTTAATGAATTCAGTTTTTTTCAGGTTATTCACATCCTTTTTGTTTGGATAGTTTGTAAATGTAAATATTGGCATAACTGAACGTTATTCAACTTCACAAGCAGGCAGAATTTAATTATTATTATTATTATTATTATTATTTTTATAATTATTTTTATAATTTATTTATTTTTTCATCTTGCTTTTCAAAAAACAAACCTATTCCATTTTGAAACTAATTCGCAATGAAAGTCTTCGTGTAGGTGTGTGTGTCTTTTTATAAATGAGAGATTTACAAGCAGGATTTTAATGTAAATAAACAGTTTTTGGCTACAAGAGATAAGACTGTATTCTCTGTTTAAGGCACAGGTGTCAAACATGCAACCCAGGGGCCAAAACCAGCCCACCAAAGCTTCCAATCCAGCCCATGGGATGAATTTGCAAAGTTCAAGTTAGGGCATCAAACTCAAAAATAATATCATAATAACCTATAAATAATGACAACACCATTTTTTTTTCTCTTTGATTTAGTGCAAAAAACATGAAATTATGAAAATGTTTACATGAACAAACTGTCCTTTAACAATAACATGTGAATAACTTGAACAAAATGAAGAAATTAAGAAAATTAAGTGCAATTTTAACAATTTTCGGCCTGTTACTAAATGTTTTGTGCATATCGTCGGCTTCCTGATAAAACCTGCTAAGTGACATTTTTGGTTGGGAATAAAAACCTGCTATCTCCCCTATTATAGCTTCAAATTTCAGTCTCCTGTGAAAGTTGTTTACATTCCATCATAAGTACCAACATTAAAGGAACAGATTTTTTGAGTCATATTTCACAGTTTCCTGTTATATAAACAGTTTTTTGTTTCTCCTGTAAAATTTGCCGAAAGTCACATAGCAGGTTTTATCAGGAAGCCGACGATATGTATAAATGATAAGTCGAGGCATAATATTGATAAAAATTGTACTTATATTTCTTAACGAATTCAGTTTTTTTATGTTTTTCACATCCTTTTTGTTTGGATAGTTTGTAAATGTAAATATTGGCATAAGTGAACGTTATTCAACTTCACAAGCAGGCAGAATTTTATTATTATTATTATTATTATTATTATTATTATTATTATTATTATAATTTTTTTTTTTTTTAGTATTATTTTTTTAATGTATTTATTTTTTCAACTTGCTTTTCAAAAAACAAACCTATTCCATTTTGAAACTAATTCGCAATGAAAGTCTTCGTGTAGGTGTGTGTGTCTTTTATTAATGAGAGATTTACAAGCAGGATTTTAATGTAAATAAACAGTTTTTGGCTACAAGAGATAAGACTGTATTCTCTGTTTAAGGCACAGGTGTCAAACATGCAACCCAGGGGCCAAAACCAGCCCACCAAAGCTTCCAATCCAGCCCATGGGATGAATTTGCAAAGTTCAAGTTAGGGCATCAAACTCAAAAATAATATCATAATAACCTATAAATAATGACAACACCATTTTTTTTTCTCTTTGATTTAGTGCAAAAAACATAAAATTATGAAAATGTTTACATGAACAAACTGTCCTTTAACAATAACATGTGAATAACTTGAACAAAATGAAGAAATTAAGAAAATTAAGTGCAATTTTAACAATTTTCGGCCTGTTACTAAATGTTTTGTGCATATCGTCGGCTTCCTGATAAAACCTGCTAAGTGACATTTTTGGTTGGGAATAAAAACCTGCTATCTCCCCTATTATAGCATCAAATTTCACTCTCCTGTGAAAGTTGTTTACATTCCATCATAAGTACCAACATTAAAGGAACAGATTTTTTGAGTCATATTTCACAGTTTCCTGTTATATAAACAGTTTTTTGTTTCTCCTGTAAAATTTGCCGAAAGTCACATAGCAGGTTTTATCAGGAAGCCGACGATATGTATAAATGATAAGTCGAGGCATAATATTGATAAAAATTGTACTTATATTTCTTAATGAATTCAGTTTTTTTCAGGTTATTCACATCCTTTTTGTTTGGATAGTTTGTAAATGTAAATATTGGCATAAGTGAACGTTATTCAACTTCACAAGCAGGCAGAATTTAATTATTATTATTATTATTATTATTATAATTATTTTTATAATTTATTTATTTTTTCATCTTGCTTTTCAAAAAACAAACCTATTCCATTTTGAAACTAATTCACAATGAAAGTCTTCGTGTAGGTGTGTGTGTCTTTTTATAAATGAGGGATTTACAAGCAGGATTTTAATGTAAATAAACAGTTTTTGGCTGCAAGAGATAAGACTGTATTCTCTGTTTAAGGCACAGGTGTCAAACATGCAACCCAGGGGCCAAAACCAGCCCACCAAAGCTTCCAATCCAGCCCATGGGATGAATTTGCAAAGTTCAAGTTAGGGCATCAAACTCAAAAATAATATCATAATAACCTATAAATAATGACAACACCATTTTTTTCTCTTTGATTTAGTGCAAAAAACATAAAATTATGAAAATGTTTACATGAACAAACTGTCCTTTAACAATAACATGTGAATAACTTGAACAAAATGAAGAAATTAAGAAAATTAAGTGCAATTTTAACAATTTTCTGCCTGTTACTAAATGTTTTGTGCATATCGTCGGCTTCCTGATAAAACCTGCTAAGTGACATTTTTGGTTGGGAATAAAAACCTGCTATCTCCCCTATTATAGCATCAAATTTCAGTCTCCTGTGAAAGTTGTTTACATTCCATCATAAGTACCAACATTAAAGGAACAGATTTTTTGAGTCATATTTCACAGTTTCCTGTTATATAAACAGTTTTTTGTTTCTCCTGTAAAATTTGCCGAAAGTCACATAGCAGGTTTTATCAGGAAGCCGACGATATGTATAAATGATAAGTCGAGGCATAATATTGATAAAAATTGTACTTATATTTCTTAACGAATTCAGTTTTTTTCAGGTTATTCACATCCTTTTTGTTTGGATAGTTTGTAAATGTAAATATTGGCATAACTGAACGTTATTCAACTTCACAAGCAGGCAGAATTTAATCATTATTATTATTATTATTATTATTATTATTATTATTATTATTTTTTATTTTTTTTATTTATTTTTTTTTAATGTATTTATTTTTTTCATCTTGCTTTTCAAAAAACAAACCTATTCCATTTTGAAACTAATTCGCAATGAAAGTCTTCGTGTAGGTGTGTGTGTCTTTTTATAAATGAGAAATTTACAAGCAGGATTTTAATGTAAATAAACAGTTTTTGGCTACAAGAGATAAGACTGTATTCTCTGTTTAAGGCACAGGTGTCAAACATGCAACCCAGGGGCCAAAACCAGCCCACCAAAGCTTCCAATCCAGCCCATGGGATGAATTTGCAAAGTTCAAGTTAGGGCATCAAACTCAAAAATAATATCATAATAACCTATAAATAATGACAACACCATTTTTTTTTCTCTTTGATTTAGTGCAAAAAACATTAAATTATGAAAATGTTTACATGAACAAACTGTCCTTTAACAATAACATGTGAATAACTTGAACAAAATGAAGAAATTAAGAAAATTAAGTGCAATTTTAACAATTTTCGGCCTGTTACTAAATGTTTTGTGCATATCGTCGGCTTCTTGATAAAACCTGCTAAAGTGACATTTTTGGTTGGGAAAAAAACCTGCTATCTCCCCTATTATAGCTTCAAATTTCAGTCTCCTGTGAAAGTTGTTTACATTCCATCATAAGTACCAACATTAAAGGAACAGATATTTTTTTTTGTCATATTTCACAGTTTCCTGTTATATAAACAGTTTTTTGTTTCTCCTGTAAAATTTGCCGAAAGTCACATAGCAGGTTTTATCAGGAAGCCGACGATATGTATAAATGATAAGTCGAGGCATAATATTGATAAAAATTGTACTTATATTTCTTAACAAATTCCTTTTTTGTTCAGGTTATTCACATCCTTTTTGTTTGGATAGTTTGTAAATGTAAATATTGGCATAACTGAACGTTATTTTTTGTGCTAAAACAATTTGGAGTTGTCATTATTTATTGGCTATCATGCTATTATTTTACTGGTCCGGCCCACTTCAGATTAAATTGGGCTGAATGTGGCCCCCGGAAGAAAATGAGTTTGACACCCCTGGTTTAAGGGGTAAGTTTGGTGATTTCTGTCATTATCAGCTATGCTAGTTACAGTCGTACTAACCTTTTGTCAGTTCATCCTGATAATCTTCATTGTCTTTTGACCTCTATAATAAAAACAAATAGTTCTGTACCAGCCAATGTATTGGATTATAGAGATATGACCTGAATATTTTTTACCTCACTGGACTGTCAGATTTATGTGGCCACTAGAGGGAGTAGTGAGTCAATCTGCAGTTGTGTCAGAAAGTGACCAGATGAGATGAGAACTACTAAGAAACAACTTTTAAACTCAGAGAAAGTGACAAAGTGATGACTTTGAGGCCGTAGTTGCTTTTCCATTGACCCTCAAATTGCGCAAATATACACTATATTGCCAAAAGTATTTGCTCACCTGCCTTGACTCGCATATGAATTTCAGTGCCATCCCATTCCTAGTCAATGGGGTTCAATATGACGTGGGTCCACCCTTTGCAGCTATAACAGCTTCAACTCTTCTGGGAAGGCTGTCCACAAGGTTTAGGAATGTGTTCATGGGAATTTTGGACCATTCCTCCAGAAGTGCATTTGTGAGGTCACACACTGATGTTGGACAGAAGGCCTGGCTCTCAGTCTCTAATTCATCCCAAAGGTGTTCAGGACTCTGTGCAGGCCAGTCCAGTTCATCCACACCAGACTCTGTCCTCCATGTCTTCATGGACCTTGCTTTGTGCACTGGTGCACAGTCATGTTGGAAGAGGAAGGGGCCAGCTCCAAACTGTTCCCACAAAGTTGGGAGCATGGAATTGTCCAAAATGTCTTGGTCTGCTGAAGCATTCCCAGTTCCTTTCACTGGAACTAAGGGCCAAGCCCAGCTCCTGAAAAACAACCCCACACCATAATCCCCCCTCCACCAAACTTTACACTTGGCACAATGCGGTCCGACAAGTATCATTCTCCTGGCGACCGCCAAACCCAGACCTGTCCATCAGATTGCCAGATGGAGAAGCATGATTTGTCACTCCAGAGACCGCGCCTCCACTGCTCTAGAGTCCAGTGGCGGCGTGCTTTACACCACTGCATCCGGCGCTTTGCATTGCACTTGGTGATGTATGGCTTGGATGCAGCTGCTCGGCCATGGAAACCCATTCCATGAAGCTCTCTGCGCACTGTTCTGGAGCTAATCTGAAGGCCACATGAAGTTTGGAGGTCTGTAGCGACTGACTTTGCAGAAAGTTGGCGACCTCTTCGCACTATGCGCCTCAGCATCCGCTGACCCCGCTCCGTCAGTTTATGTGGCCTACCACTTCATGGCTGAGTTGCTGTCGTTCCCAAACACTTCCACTTTCTTATGATACAGCTGACAGTTGACTGTGGAATATTTAGGAGCGAGGAAATTTCACGACTGGATTTGTTGCACAGGTGGCATCCTATCACAGTTCCACACTGGAATTCACTGAGCTCCTGAGAGCGACCCATTCTGTCACAATTGTTTGTAAAAGCAGTCTGCATGCCTAGGGGCTGGATTTTATACACCTGTGGCCATGGAAGGGATTGGAACACCTGATTCTGATTATTTTGATGGGTGAGCGAATACTTTTGGCAATATCGTTTAACTTGCACATAAAATTTACCTAATGGAAAAACAACAATTCCGCCAAAGTCTCATTTTTCAATTAAAAGTTTTTGCACTGGCAAGAGGTGGTTTTTCGGGCATAGCGCAAATGGTATATCACGCAAAACTGCAATGGAAAGACCTTTTTTCGCAACTAGAGTCAGGTGAATTAAAAAAATGGATGTTGGGTTAGGGTTAGCAGGTTAGCAGGTTAGCAGGTTGCGTCTGCTCACTCATGCATGAAAACCTGGGTCTGTAATTTTGGACAAATATCCACCAATCCCCTACCTACCAATGTCCATAAAAGAAAATTCCAAAAATGATCAAATGCAGAACTGGGGGTAATTTTTCAAAATGTATAGTTTTTTTGATACACCCTGTATATTCAGAGCCCATATGCTATTTACACAAATGCTGAACTGAAAGTAGCCTTCATGAAGACCCATACTGAAGTTTCTTTAAATAAGGGGTGTCAAACTCATTTTAGTTCAGGGGCCACATTCAGCTAAATTTGACCTGAAGTGGGCCGGACTAGTAAAATAATAACATAATAATATATAGATAATGTCAACTCCAAATTTTCTCTATGTTTTAGAGCGAAAAAAGTTAATTTACATTATGAAAAGGTTTACATCTACAAGCTATCCTTTCAAGAGATGTGAATAACATGAACAAACTGAAAAAATAAGTGTAATTTTAACAATATTCAGCCTCAGTTGATCATTTACATTTTCATTTAAAACAGAAGCAACACAATAGGAGAGATGCAGAAACATGACACTTCGAATAAATTAAATGAATGGCAATAAAGAGGGCAGGGATAACGAAACATGATGCTGTCAAATCAATGCAAAAATAAAGGCGTGAGATAAAACAACATCATGTATGAGAATTTAAACCAACAATCAAACAAGATAAGATTCAAATTTTAAAAATTAAAAATTAAAATTAAAAGGGACAAATATCACATAAAAGCAAGTCAATAAAAGTGTGTTTTAAGAAGTGATTTAATAGATGCCTTATTTCTCTTAACTCTTTCGGTGCCAGACAGTTAAGGGGCTAATAAGCCTTAAAAGTGCCACAGAATCTGGCCGTTTTTCAGTATTTCGTGTCGTTTTTATAATCGAAGTCTGAATCGTCATCAGAACTCATTTTCTAGCAGATGGGACTGTTTTGACAGATCGCTGTGTTTATGATTTTACTACAAAATGGCCATCTAATTTGCATATGATTTCATTCATAAATTCATTCTTAAAATTTCCCAAGCAGAAAATGAAACGCGAGCTCTTCCTTGGTCAAAAACCGCTCGGTAACATCTGACCGATTGCTACTTAGATTCAAAACGCACCGGACGCAGCCGATTCATTATTGATCGTAATGTGCACGAAGATTTGAAAGAACGTCATCGAAATGTGAGAAAGAAATGGGGGTGGATGGTTTGTTTGTACACAAATATGGCGTGTTCTCCAAAGCCGATCTGATCGGCCCGTGGCACTTTAAAGGTTGTATTCGTAAAGCCGATTTAATCGGCCCATGGCATTGAAAGAGTTAAGACATTTCAGGTTGTTCATATTTTTTGCAAAATTAAGTGTAAATACAGGAAAATATTTACATTTACACAGAGAAACATTTGGACGTGTCATTATTTCTATGTTTTTATGATAGTATTTTACTGGTCTGACCCATTTGAGATTGAATTGGTCTGAGTGTGGAACCTGAACTAAAAGGATTGTTAATATCTTAGTGTAATTTTTGCATTTCACAAATTCATCCCAAGGGCTGGCCGGACTGGACCTTTTGGCGGGCCGGATTTGGCCCCCGGGCCACATTATTGACACCTGCGCTTTAAATGAAATATAATAGTATTTACACATATCACTACTGGTGATGTTCCTCTGAACACGCATTACTTTGCAAACCATGTTCCAATTACTTGCAGTACTATATATATATAAGTGATGGTCTTACAATTGGCTTTTTGTTTTGCCAACAGGACAAATGTGATAAATGCGTTTCCCTATAGACAAGCTATTATGAGCAGCACTACGGCCTCACATCCACACTGATATTCTGCTCATAGCTTCTGAAACAATGACTGTGTTTTATTTATTTTTTTCCATCTGCAGGGCACTATCCATTGCCGGGGCTGAACTCGCCTGTCATCTCACCACACAGACAAGGACTACCAGACATTAGAGCTCCTTATAAAATACATCGCCGCCCCTTGATCTTTACACAAAACAGACACACACAGATACATACAAGTGAGTGCAGGGATGAATTCATAGTTTTCACATAAACACACATGAACCTAGTCTGGCCCTGAATCAAATCCCAACCCTTTGTTTTTCACAGAGTAAAGAAAGGTAAGGGTGTGGTGTTTGTAATAGTGTGCAATGATCAAGTAATCACTTTTTCAAGCGGTTTTTGGGGTCACTTTGTACCAACTCCCCACCATTTCGAAGGGTAGAGAGATTTCAATCACTTTAAAGCTGCCACCATTGCTTTAGTAAATTGTTGGCAGCCAAATCCATGTCGATCCGTTGAGTGATTGCATGCTGCTAAAGGTCTAATCCCATTTTCTCTTCAGCTTCGACTGACTAAAAATGAACAGACATTAAGTTTGGTTTCCAAAGTGTTTTTCTCTAGATCTGGTGATGTCAAATCCCACAACTCGCTCATTTCATGTGATAAAGTAACAGGTTTAATATGCACAAACATCATATCATTCCGCAGCCTTTTAGAGAAGTTTAACCCACAAAGACCAAGACACACTGCAAAATCAAAATCTTACCAAGTGTATTTTTCTCATTTCTAGTCAAATACTGCAAATAATTGGAACATGGTTTGCAAAGTTATGCGTGCATGCATGGATATGTGTAAATATTTTTATGATACATTTAAAGAAACTTCAATATGGGTCTTCATACTTTCAGGTCAGCATTTGTGTAAATAGCATATGGGCTCTGAATATATGTTAATATGTAAATATGATGGTTTCTAAAATCTGGACTAAACATTATTAATGTTCACTGTGACATTTTTTTACTCATAACATTCACAAAAACAAGCCCAAAAGGAATTATTATATTTAACTGACCTCTTCTTAATCTCTCAAGTATTGGAGAAAAGAAAAAAAATCTCTTCTTTGAATCCAGATGACAGTGTAGGTACATTTTTACCCATTGACTGAATTAACTGAAGCAGATTCTGAAGCCGTAAATAGATTTTTTTTTGCTAAAGTAAATGCTTCACTGCAAAAATTCAAATCTTACCAACTGTATTATTCTAGTTTTTGGTCAAAATATGTCATGAGTAACTTTTCAGTGAGATGTAAGAACTTATTTTTAGACAATAGAGCTTGAAAATCTTATTTCAAGAAATCTTACCAATATAATTTTCAATTGTTTCCACTGGCAGATTTTTTTTTTTGTTTTGCTTTATTATTATTATTATTTTTATTATTATTATTATTATTATTATTATTATTATTATTATTATTATTATTATTGCTTAATTCAAGATTTTTTTTTTTTGCCTAATTCAAGATTTTTTTTTTTTTTTTGCTTAATTCAAGCAAAAAAAAAAAAAAAAAAAAAAAAAAATCTTATTTCAAAATATCTTACCATGATAATTTTCACTTGTTCCATTGGCAGATTTTTATTTTTTTTTTGCTTAATTCAAGATTTTTTTGTCTTAATTCAAGATTTTTTTTTTTTTTTTTTTTGCCTAATTCAAGATTTTTTTTGCTTAATTCAAGCAAAAAAAAAAAAAAAAAAAAAAAAATCTGCCAATGGAAAAAGTGAAAATTATCTTGATAAGATTTCTTTAAATAAGATTTTCAAGATCTAATATCTAAAAAAAAAAGTTCTTATATCTCACTAAAAAGTTACTCTTTAGGTGATTATGTCTTATTTTCAGTGTGATGAGATATTCTGACTAGAAATGAGACAAATACACTTGGCAAGATTTAATTTTTGCAATGTATTGACAACCAAAACCATCTTCTGATCTAAAATGTTTCATAACTTCTGAACCACTAACCCTATCAATAAATGTAAATAACTGATGTAAAATGCAGTTTGTCATCTTTCATCTGATATGACCCATTTGGACATTCAGAAGCTCCGTAGTTACCGTGGAAACACCATCATCTTCTACAACATTGATTCACCAGTAAAACCCATGGAGTTGGATCAATGACAGTGGATGGAAAAACTTGATTTATGTTCATTTAATTGTATATTTTGCTGACAAAGTCACATTTTCTTTCGTTTTCTGTTTTGATATAATAACCTTCAACTTTAATCTGAGCTTTTATGAACATCTACATGATTAGTAAATTGAATGAAAAAAAAAAAACAAAAAACCTGATGTTCACTGAAAAAACACAACTTACAGAGGATAATGTCATAATAAATGGTAATAAATATCTTAAGAAAGGTTAAATACAGAGAAAAAATCATTTGGGAACTGACACAAAAGTACCTCTGGGTCTTTATGGGTTAATGTATATTTCATTGTGAATAGTGTATCCATAGGGCCCCTCTGGACTTAGAAGTATGAAATCACTTTACATTTCACATAAGCTCATGGCAAAGATTTTGGATGTCCAATATTCATGAAATCTGCTGATGTCAGACATGAAAATCCTTATAGAAACTCAGTGCCTTCAGCTCATTTTCCAGTCCTTGCACTCTTAATGTAATTCATGCATTTAATATTGTCACAAAAGAGCATGAGTCATGGAAAAATTATGGGCGCATGTATGTGAATTGCATTCCTTAAAAAAAAAAAAAAAAAAAAAAAAAAAAAAAAATAGCAGATAAGAAAGCGTTCCAGTTCTTCTCTGGCTTCTGCTTCTCCCTCATCAGCCCTCCATGCCCACATTCTTGGTGGGAACAATTAAAGTGGAAAGTTGGAATATTCCAGGTTTGAAATTTTCCATGAAGTCAAATTTCTAAGAATTTAACCCAAACCAACCTCAAAATTCAAGTTGGATGTGCTGTACAAATGGTATGAAAGATACAGGTACTTCATTCTCTGTCCACACAACAATGTAAAAACTATGTAAATGCTTGGACGAACAATAGTTAGTGTTGTTCAAACTGTGGATTCTGTGGATGATAGTGGACGTACCAGACACATAGGCTTGAATCTGTCAATAAGTTCAGTCATAAACTTGAGTTATCTTATGTTATAGAAGTGTAATCTTTATATGATGCGGATTTGTTCAAAAAAACGGTCTGTCTCCCAAAGGTATCTACGCTGACTTCCATCTACTACTGGTTTATACCAAGGATTTTTCATTATAGTTTAGTTTTATCTAGTTTTGGCTTTTTTTTCCTCTAATTCAGTTCGTTTTAATTCATTTTTAGAGCAGGTTTGCTAGTTTTTTATTAGTTTTCATTTTTTTCTAAATGCTTAGTTTTAGTATTAATTTTAGTTTTGTCGTATCTTTTATCTTCTTCGCAGTTGTATTCAAATAAATCCCGTACAGGACTCTGCTGCTTTCTCCCAAGTTTTGTCTCCATGTTTCCAGGTAGAGTGGGGACCAGAAGACGACTAAACGATAAATGACGAGAAGTGACGGACCATGAAGTGCCGTATGGTGCCGCTAGCTAAAATTGCTAGAGTGAAATAAATCGCTTTCGTATCAGTCCGACACTGACAAAGATGAAAACGGAGGGAATTTTATCTATAATTTTTATATGTTAGTTTTGTCAGCACACAATACAGTTTCAGTTAGTTATCGTTTTTTTTCTTTTATTTATAGTTTTTTATTTATTTCAGTTAACAAAAATGTTTTTTCAATTCTAGTTTTCATCATTTCGTTAGTTTTCGGTAACGACAATAACCTTAGTTTATATGCCTGGATTCACAACATAAAGTAATATTAAACATTAGCAAAATGGGGTGTGACGGCATTGTTTTCCAATCTCTTTAAATCCAGATGGATGCACATGAACTGGAGTTTTAAAAAAAAATTTCATTTTTGCAACCAACACCAGTTATGTACAAATGAGATGCCCAAATATAAAGAAAAAGATTCATTTTGAAAAATATCAACATTACAGTAGATGGTGTATGAATGCCAGCCATCTGGTTTTCTCAGTGTCCTTTTCCACCAAAAAGAACCTGGTGCTAGTTCGGTGCCGCTGCTGGAGCCGGTACTTAACTGGTTCCAACCTGGTGCCTTCAAAGAACCGGTTTGCTTTTCCATAGGCCAAGAGCAGAGTCAGAGCTGCGTCATTATATCATTGTAAAACGTGATCACGTGACTAGGTCTGGCGCAGGAAACGCTCGTTCAGTGTACTGGTAGTCGAATTCACCAGTTATCTAAAACCCAGTCCAGCAGGTCCAAATGTGGGATTCTTTTTGGGCATCTGCTGGGTCCAAGCTGTCTTTTCTAGTCCCTGTAGTCCTTCTTTTTCTTCTTTAGTTTGTTTCAAAGCTGGTCCAGGGTCCGGTCATATCCATCTCTCTTTATATTTTTTTGAACACCAGCTTTGTGCCAGAGGCTCCCTCCAACTGGTCTTGGCCTTCTGATGAAGCCAAGTGTCAGGAAGCCCTGGGTCTCCTCCTCTGTCCACTGCTGCTTGTTTTTCTTGTTTTTACCGTCTATTACTCTTTCTCTAAAAACTAAACTAAACTAAAAAACCCACTGGTTGTAGTTTTACAAATACATACAAATGCGGGTTCATAGCTTTGGCTGTTCCTGTCTGGGTCTGTAACCCCCGCCCACCGATGACGCAGGGGGTCTCATCATCTGTGCTTAGTCTGGCCCCGGTTTAGCCCAGCTCAAAGTTGGTGCCTGCCTGGAACCTGTTTAGAACCACTTTGGAACCGGTTTGGCCGGTGCACAAAGAACTGGTGCTAAATCAGGCACCGGCTCCGAACCAGCCCTGGAACCAGTTTGGTGGAAAAGGGGTATCAGTGTATTCAATACTGGGAAAACAGTCTGGAACTGGTCCATTCACTCTGAATTATGCCCAGTCTATCACAAGTCTTGGGGGCAGGTGTATTACAATGCGTCATATGTTCAAACTTCTTTTTGTCGGGAGTCAAATTTAGTTCCAAGTTCGCAAATCTCTTTACAACTGTTGTCAGTTATTTCATTAAAAATATGAACTGAATTACAGATTACACCCTGAACTTTTAAATTTCTCTGACAAAAGCATCACGTCTGTCTTACAGGGTGGGGAAGCAAATTTACAATAACCTTTTTATTTATTTATTTATTTATTTAATTCATGGTTGTGCATTTCATCAGTAAAAATTCAATAATCATCAAGTAAACAAACATGTACACACCCATGCTCGAAAACGAGCAGGATGAAGAAAATCTTATATTTCCTGCCCCCTTCTAAATAATAATAACCTTAATGGTTAGCCATACACAACTAGCTATAAAATCATACTGTATAAAGTCAGACAAACCAAACTAAATACATCCAAAGATAGTACCAAATGAATACAAAACCAAGTGCAAAACTACATATCCAGAAAGTACAAAACATACAGGTTGGGGAAGCAAAATTTATAATATTTTGAGGCAGGGATTGAAAGACAGTGTATGACCAATTAGTTTATTGAAAGTCATGAGAATTTATTTGCCACAAGAAAATGTACATAATAGAAAATGTTTTTATTCTATGTGTCCTCCTTCGTTCTCAATAACTGCCTTCACACGCTTCCTGAAACTTGTGCAAGTGTTCCTCAAATATTCAGGTGACAACTTCTCCCATTCTTCTTTAACAGTATCTTCCAGACTTTCTCGTAATAGTTTTGCTCATAGTCATTCTCTTCTTTCCATTATAAACAGTCTTTATGGACACTCCAACTATTTTTGAAATCTCCTTTGGTGTGACGAATGCATTCAACAAATCACACACTCTTTGATGTTTGCTTTCCTGATTACTCATATGGGCCAAAGTTTCTGAAAAGGTATGGATAATAGTGTTAGGTATGATTATGACATCAATATATATTTGGTTTCAAAGCAATTGACGTAGTGCCTGCTGAGAAAAAACAACTAAATGTTCATTGGAAATTTTGCTTCCCCACCCTGTATGTGTGATTGGTTTAATTGACACCTGTTAGTCCCGCCTTCATATTTGGATTCAAGCCCCACAATTCCAATTCAATAAATAAATCAAAATCAAATCAAGATACTAACAGTGGCTAATTTTGGTTAGAAATATCGCTATTGTTTTTTTTTTCCTGACTTCTGAACTGCCTCAAATCAGCGACGTCATTCTAACAGCAGAAGTAAATGCTACCATCTCGCCATCTCCTCCCACCTGCAGCCCTCCTTCTAGTACACGGTGTCCACAAAGTCTCTTTACAATTTAATAAATGTATTACAGAGGCAATTGATTAGTTATGTTAATCAGATTTGTTCTATGTACTCAGTGGTTATCAATGTTGTGGGACCATGTGCAATCAAATCATCGAACCCATTTTATTCAACAACAGATCAATTACTGCACATGTTTACCTTGACCTTTCGACTGAATATGTCACCATAACTGGATGACCTTCAGCCCACCATCATTTTCCAGGGTAGATGGTGCATCACCACACTGGGGACTGCATGTTGGTGGGTTCCTAAATCTAACATGTCCAGACCGGTGGATTAGAAGGGATGGTCCAATTCCCTGGATACCTCGTTCACCAGATATCACTACCCTGGATTTCTGTCTATGGAGTTATGTTAAAGATATCGAGCAAAGATAAGGGACATCAACGACCTGAAGCAAAAGATCGCTGATACCCCTGACACCATTGGTGAGGCTATGATACAGCCAACATGGCAAGAAATCCAGTAGCGTCTGGATGTGCTTGCCCATATAGAGGAGTATTTATAAGACCCAGCACTACTTTTGTGTCAGTTCCCTTGTGACATTTTCTCTACAGCTAACCTTTCTTAACACTTGTATGGTGTTTGGGTCTGTGGGACCTGTTTTCATTTTTTATTAAACAAAAATGATGAGGAATTATTTTTTTAAGAATTTTTTCCTCCCATATCTTACGGAAGAGGATTAGGGTCACAGAAAAAATAAATAAATAAGGTCGTATACATACATATATATATATATATATATATATATATATATATATATATATATATATATATATATATACAGGGTGGGGAAGCAAAATTACAATGAACATTTAGTTGTTTTTTCTCAGCAGGCACTACGTCAATTGTTTTGAAACTAAACATATATTGATGTCATAATCATACCTAACACTAATATAAATATAAATATAAATAAATAAATAAATAAATAAATAAAATAAAAATGAGTATCACTTTAATTCATAAATGTGATCTAGCAAAGACAAAAGGTAAATATTAAACATTTATACTTTTATGTTGCTAAGAATTGGGATGAAGTAAACATCTGTTGAGTATTTTAACATAAAATTGTTTGATTATGTTGAATTAAAAACCCACAAATGGACCACCAGACCCACGAACACTGGCTGAATAACAAAAATCTGAGCACCACACAAGAGTTAAGTGATTAATCACCATTTATTACAATATTATCCTCCGTATTTTGCATTTTATCAGTATAAATCAGGTGTTTTCCTGTAACTAATTTCCTGATCATTAAGAGGTTCACAAAAGCTTAGATTAAAGTTGAGGGTTATTATAACAAAACAGAGAAAACTGCAGAAGACGTGACTTTTTTTTTTTTTTACTAAAATCTATCATTAACTCAATCAACATAAACCAAGTGTGTCCATTCACTGTCATTTATTTATCTCCATGGGTTTTTACTGGTGAATCAATGTTGTAGAAGATGCCGGTGTTTCCACGGTAATTACGGAGCCTCTGAACGTCCAAATGGGTCATATCTGATGACCATGAAAAGATGACAAATTGTATTTTACACCAATTATTTACATGTATTGATAGGATTAATGGATCTACAGGTATTAAACAGTTTAGATCAGTAGGTAGTTTTAGTCACTGGTGGATGTTTGGGTCTTTATTGTTTAAAATGTGCAATCACCATTAATTAAAGCTGCAACCGATTAATCGACTCAAAGTGATCCAAAAAAAAATCCTTCAACCACAATTCTCCTGAATCAAAGCTTTGTTTCCTTCATTTCTCTGCTGTTAAACATTGGTTCCACTGTTGTGTTTCACACGGATGCTTATTGTGACACACAACGAAGCTTCAATTCAGGAAAACTGCAATAAAATATCTCCCTTCAAACAATTTGAGTCGATTAATCAAATTTTTGCATTCACTTCAAGCACCTCATTGATTAATCAGTTGCAGCTCTAATCACCATCAAAGAATAAGCTGGCCTTTTTTTTCATACATATTTCATTTTTTGAAAGAGACAAACATGAAGCAAACTGCATTTTACACCAATTATTTACATGTATTGATAGGATTAGTGGATCAGCGGGTGTTATGCAATTAAGAGCGGTAGATGCTTTTAGTCGATGATGAATGAGGCAAAAAAAAAAAAAAAAAACTTTGATATCTATTTTTCATTTTGTAATAATTTCCACAGATTTGTCTTTTCATTTGCTTTTGTGATAAATGTGTTAAATTGTAACCAGACCTTCTAGACCCCCTGTATGTCAGTCACCTGTCACAGCGCCACACCTGCTCCTCTTCCCCTCATCGCCCTCGCTGCCACTCGCCTTCACTCCGCTGCCAGTGTTTCGTGGCACTGCGTCAAACTCCGTGGCCTGTTTATTTGCTGCCAGACCATTTGCCTGCCTATAGACACATGCCGTCTGCCTGTCTGGTCTGGAAACCTTCTGCTCTGCTCCAGACTGTAAGTTCACTTCAGTCTGTTCCTGATCTGCTTCATCTGTCTGCTTCTCTGGCCGCATGTGCTTTGAGTCCGCTCATCTATGAAGACCCATCTTGAGCTTATTCCTGCCTTGATCTGATTGCTTCGGTGACTCTGCGTCCGGCCACAGACCCCGGCTAGCCTGTTCCTTATCTGTTTGTCTGTTCTGCCGTCCCAGTTGCTAACTCTCCTCAACCCAAAAGGCCAGCCGTCTGCTCCTGCTCCACGTCTGTTTAGTGCACTTCGTTCCTCATCCACCTCGGGGTCTTGGGTGTTCCAGTGACAGCATCACAACCCTTATACTTCCCCTGGATGTCAGTTCATTTAATAATAAAGCCTGTTTCAGCTGTTTATTTCTGTGTCAAGCCCTTGAGGGCTAAAATGAATGTAGTACAAAAGGACTATATCTATATTATAAAAGCCAAGTGGCCTCTGTGTGTATGTGTATGTGTGTGTGTGTGTGTGTGTGTGTGTATCAGCTTTATTAATGATAAACTGGACAGATCTAGCCTGTGCCTTTTGCAGTACTTAAGTATTTTGGGTCAAGGTTCAGACAGGCGAAAACTGCATATACAGACCTGATGAAAATCTTAAGACCAGTTGAAAAATAGCTAGAATTCACCTTTTGCACATTTGGATCTTAATGAGGTTTTAAGTAGAGCTACAATATACAAAAGCAAGAAGGGGGAGTGAGACAACAAGCACTTTGAAAAAGTAATTTATTGAAAACAACAAGTAAACTGAAATAGGCTGTTTATCAGCTGATCAAAGTTTAAGACCGCAGGCTATAAAAGCCAAAATCTGCTCAAAATTCTCATTTTCTGTCGGGCATTCACACGGTCATGCCCTCCTGATGGCTAAAGCTAAGAAACTTTCTCTTCTTGAACGTGGTCGGATCGTCGAGCTGCATAAGCAAGGCCTCTCGCAGCGTGCCATCGCTGCTGAGGTTGGACGCAGTAAGACAGTCATTCTAAATTTTTTGACAGATCCTGAGCATTATGGAACAAAAAAGTCAAGTGGTAGACCCAAAAAAATGACACCTGCGCTGAGCCGGAGGATCCGACTGACTGTCCGTCAAGACACAGGGCGGTCCTCGACCCAAATTAAGGCCCTTACTGGTGCCGACTGCAGCGCAATAACCATCAGACGGCATCTGCGGGAAAAGGGTTTCAGAAACAAAAAACGAATTCAAAGACCTCGTCTCCTACAACGCCACAAAACTGCCCGTTTAGACTTTGCCAGGGAGCATCAAACATGGGACACTGAAAGGTGGAAAAAAGTTTTATTCTCTGATGAGAAAAAATGTAACCTTGACGGTCCAGATGGCTTCCAACGTTACTGGCATGACAAGGAGATCCCACCTGAGATGTTTTCTACCCGGCACAGTGGAGGGAGGTCCATCATGATCTGGGGTGCTTTTTCATTCAGTGGAACACTGGAGCTTCAGGTGGTGCAGGGTCGTCAAACGGCGGCTGGTTACGTGCAGATGTTGCAGCGGGCATCCCTCATGACTGAGGGCCCTCGTCTGTGTGGGAACAGCTGGGTTTAAAAACAGGACAACGCTGCAGTTCACAATGCTCGCTTGACGAAGGACTTCTTCAGGGAGAATAACATCACTCTTTTGGACCATCCCGCATGTTCCCCTGATTTAAATCCCATAGAGAACATTTGGGGATGGATGGCAAGGGAAGTTTATAAAAATGGCCATCAGTTCCAGACAGTTGATGCCCTTTGTGAAGCCATCTTCACCACTTGGAGCAATGTTCCCACCAGCCTCCTGGAAACACTCGCATCAAGCATGCCCAAACGAATTTTTGAAGTGATTAACAAGAACGGTGGAGCTACTCATTACTGAGTCCTACTGAGAACATTTTTTGTTCTGGTTTGGAGAGTTTTTTGTAATTTTTTTGAGCAATGGTCTTAAACTTTTGATCAGCTGATAAACAGCCTATTTCAGTTTACTTGTTGTTTTCAATAAATGACTTTTTCAAAGTGCTTTTTGTCTCACTCCCCCTTCTTGCTTTTGTATATTGTCACTCTACTTCAAACCTCATTAAGATCCAAATGTGCAAAAGGTAAATTCTAGCTATTTTTCAACTGGTCTTAAAATTTTGATCAGGTCTGTATGACCAATACTTTTGGAGTTATTAGTTTTTAAAATTACAATGGGTTAACAGGCGGCCTGCAGACAAGTCCATTCACAGCTGCTAAAGGGGTGGTGATGGCTGGCTCCGGATCAATGGAAACACCAGGACACAACGGGAGAACTGGGTCCGGCTGTGATCACACACTAACAAGTTAGGTCTCTTTTTTACAGTGGCCCAGTTCCGCTCTGCCGGTCCCCGACCCGTTAATGTCCCAGACAGACTGTGCAGACTCCACTTGGACCAGAGTTTGGATCACAAAATGGAGTAAGCCACTATAACCCCTCATCTGTCGTCCTGTGTCCAAAAGTCTGTTCCGCATCCATGTCAATACATAAAAGGGGCCATTCTATTTCTTACTAATCTGTGTGTTACACCAGTAAACTAAGTCAAGTCATCGAGTAATGTGAATGTGATTAAGTCATACAGTAATGATGTGTGTGTGTGTGTGTGTGTGTGTGTGTGTGTGTGTGTGTGTGTGTGTGTGTGTATGTGTGGATTCACACAAAATCTGTAAAGAGCTGACTCCTACAGTTTGGCTAACTGATATATTTTTGGTCAAGGATCAGACTAAAGTGAAAATGGCAAGTTGATAGCACCAGTATTTTGGGAGATATTAGTAATTTTGGAATACAGTAGCCTTACAATCACGTTTCTATACCCAGAATGCTTTGGCGGTGACTGCTGGACAGTGTTGGGAATAATGGCATTAAAAATAGCAGCGTTAGTAACAACATTATAGTTTTCCAGTAACGGGTAATTTAATGAATTAGACTGTAACAAGGATACTGTGAAATGTACAGTAACTTGCTGGCAGCAATTAGCAAGTAAGTTGCTGTATTACATTCTACAGCATATTTACTGTATATTAAATTACAGTACCTGTAAAATACTGTAATTGTCATTACAGTACCAATCACAGTACTGTAATTGGTGTTACAGTACTGTAATATGGTGATGTATTTTGTATCACAGCAAATAGTGGACTACTGTGAAATGGAATTTTAGGGTATTTTATTGAATACCCCAAAACAAAAACAAGCACTCAACTTTTTGCTTGAAAATGATGAAGTGAAAAAAGAAATGTAGATATGTGATATGCGCATAAATTTTAGACTTACATTTCTCATGGAACCAATAAAAGCCGTTCTTGCTTTTCTATCTTTTGCATGGTGAGTAAAAATAAAGAACTTCTGTTTAAGGTGATAGTTTGGAGTTTTTGAAATAATACAGGTGAGAAAATGTTATGGCAAAGGAATGGGCTATCTGATGGCAATGTAAAAAATGGGAATATCCTTTATTTAGCGTACTCTTGAACCAATATTGATTTATTTAGGTAGGCTTTGTTTTAGGTGGTTAAAATTCACTTTGAGCTGAAAAGAAAGGTTGAAAAGACAACTGAAAAAGTTAAAAGTGTAGCTTGTTGAAGATTTCTACAATTTTACAATTTCATTTAGCAGACGCTTTTGTCCAAGCGATGTACAACATAAGCAAGAATTTAGACTGGAGGGAAAAAACCCTTAGTAAGTGCAAAAAGTGCTTCAAGTTTGATTGGCTGCAGGCGCTGCCATCAAGTACTAGAAGAAGTGCTGATTTCTCCATAAACCATTAAAAATTTTTGGCATAAAAAGCTGAATATTTGAAAAAAAAAAAGAAAAATATAAATACAAGCACTAATGTCCTGAAGAAGCTGAACATTTTAAAGTTTGAACGGTGAAAATCTGTGAAAATCGGATACATTTTGAGTAGTATTTTACTTGTGGAGTAGGTGGTCACATAAATACTTGCTCCCATCCCTAGTGAAGAATATTCAGAACAAATACGTGCTTACCTCTGGAGAAATTCCAGTGATGTGGCTGCCTCCTCTGGATATTCAATGTTGAACACGTAGTATGACCCAAAGAGGGCAGCTGAAAAAAAAAAAAAAAAAATCCTGCTCAAAATATATTTTACTGTAGAATTCACCCGCCAATTAATTTTGCCCATGATGCTTTGCAGATCTACAGCAACATACTGTATACAAGTTCTACAGTAAGCATTTTCTCATTATACAGTAATAATGCTGTGAAAACTACAGAAACTTGTTACAGTGTACTATTTGAAACGTTACAACGCTGTTACCGTTACCAGCAGTGAAATGTGGTGCGTTACTATGCGCTGATATCTAACAGCTGTTATCCGTCCTGGCTCGCTCAGCCAGGAACGAGAGGTGTGACGTTCGCAGATGAGTTGAGTCTTTTGAACGGCTCTTTTCAGTGAATGATAAGAACCGATTCGTTGTCATATTCAAATTTTCCACACTGCCTTCATGCTTCACCTGTGTGTCCATGAGTCTGAGTTGTCCACGCTGCCTTCACCTGAACGCAAGCCCGGATTAACCATATGGGCAACTGGGCAATTGCCCAGGGGCCCGCGACCTCTGAAGGGCCCTGGGTAGCTCGGGCATAACAAAATTATCTGGTTATCTTTTACTTATAAATGAAAACTGTCCGCTGCCCGGAGCCATTGCACTGCACAGAAACCCTGCTCCTGCTGTCTGTGACCGTGAGCTGAGACCCTCTCCTCATTGGTCAGTCCAAAAAGCGAATCAGCGGTGACGCAAATCAACGTGCGTGCACTGAGCGGGATGTGAGACGTCAAGAACTACGCGACATACGCAACATACGCGAATCAAAACATTGCAAACATGGAGAAGCAGCTAAGTGGGAGCGCCAAACAAAAATTAAAAAAAGGAGAGGGACATTAAAAAAGCCGAAAATTTAAAGAACATACCTAAAATAGGTAATTTCTTCTTATTTTAGCAGATTATACTGCATTATATTTATTTTTCCTTGTGGTGGCTCCATGAAAATGTTGAGATATGTTTATTGTTGAGAGAAAGCAGATTTCAAGATGTTTACGTTGCACTTACTTTAACTCTCTTGTTGAATTCTGAGGTGACAAGGGGATTTCTGTTTAAAATTCATATCTGATTCTATCAGATTATGTTTGTGTTTTGTCTGTGGGCTTTTTCTGACGATTCAATACATTTGTGTTGGCAAAAAGTGTTCTTAAATAAATACTGGATACTTTGGAAATGGTTTCTTATTTAGTTTTTGTGAAAATGGAGGACACTTCCCTCTCTTTCTAATGTAGTGGATCAATTTTAGATTATACTGATGATGATGTGTTTTGTTTTCATATCATCATATGCAAGTGAGTGGCCTTGACAAGAGGCTATAGTGGTGCACTTGTAGTTCTACGAACATTTACACATTTGTACATCAAAATGCATTTGATGATAGTTAGATATTGAAGTATGGGGTATATTTACATATATTCCTGGAATTTATTCTGTATTTTGCCAGATTATAGGGATCCTGGGGTTGTGATGATGGGGCCCTTGAATATTGTTGCCCAGGGTACAATGAAGTGTTAATCTGGCCCTGCCTGAACGACTAATGACATGTCCGAGTTTGAGTTGTCCCAGCACACCACATTCACTTGAACGCAGCTACGTATGCAGCTAATTTAGGGGAGGAGTTAACAGCGACAGTCCGACTGACTGGACTGAAGACATTTACAGCTGGATCAGGGAGGAGTGACTGAAAAAAGTGGAGATGTGGGATTAACTGGGGGAGCCTGTTCTTCCTATAAATGCAGATATGCACTTATGTGGTGGAAAAGCCGGGCCCTGGTGGACCCCAGCCTCACCACAGTCATGGTATGCAGTACCGTGAAACACGCTCAAAAATCAGTTTCCTTTTACATATTTCAAGGTTTTTCAAAAAACGAATACAATAATTACTTTCCCGGGTAACTAATTACATTTATGAAGGAGTTACTAATCCAATTACTTTTTTGGGAAAGTAACTACAGGGTGGGGAAGCAAAATTTACAATGAACATTTAGTTGTTTTTTCTCAGCAGGCACTACGTCAATTGTTTTGAAACCAAACATATATTGATGTCATAATCATACCTAACACTATTATCCATACCTTTTCAGAAACTTTTGCCCATATGAGTAATCAGGAAAGCAAACATCAAAGAGTGTGTGATTTGCTGAATGCACTCGTCACACCAAAGGAGATTTCAAAAATAGTTGGAGTGTCCATAAAGACTGTTTATAATGGAAAGAAGAGAATGACTATGAGCAAAACTATTACGAGAAAGTCTGGAAGATACTATTAAAGAAGAATGGGAGAAGTTGTCACCCGAATATTTGAGGAACACTCGCGCAAGTTTCAGGAAGCGTGTGAAGGCAGTTATTGAGAAAGAAGGAGGACACATAGAATAAAAACATTTTCTATTATGGCAGTTTTCTTGTGGCAAATAAATTCTCATGACTTTCAATAAACTAATTGGTCATACACTGTCTTTCAATCCCTGCCTCAAATATTGTAAATTTTGCTTCCCCACCCTGTATAACTAATTACCTTTTTTTTTTTTTTTTTTAAAGTAATTTGCCCAACACTGCTGCTGGACAAATGCTGCTACTGGCCTATTCCTTTTTTTTTGTATTTTTGTGTTTATTGTGGTAGTTGTACTGTGTCTGGTGATTACTGTACAAACCAATCATAAACCATTCATTCATTCATTCATTCATTCAAATGAAATACAGCATGTATGAATGCACAACAGCATAAAACTACCACATCTGGATCCCCACAGGTCAACGCACTAGTTTTATATATAAAACACTCCAAGATCTTAACTCCAGAATGAATTTGTTACTTTTTTTCATTTTTGCACTTGGCTTATGAACTATTGAAATAATGGAACTGCTGATTACTTTGTGCAAATAACAGCCTGCTCAGCCATTTTTCTACTAGTCTCAGTATGACCTTGTAAATGTCTACTTGTGATATTTTTCTTGTTATTAGGAGTATTTTTTTTTTTTTTTTTGCAACATGCCTATAAAAGCATTTAAGTGCTTGTTGGCCTTCTGTCCTGTTTGTACATGAAACAACAATGGTACTTAACCTATAAAGACCCAAACATCCCCCGGCGACTAAAAGCATTTACTGATCTAAACTGTTTAATACCTGTTGATCCACTAATCCTATCAATACATGTAAATAGTTGGTGTAAAATACTGTTTGTCATCTTTTCATGGTCATCAGATATGATCCATTTGGACGTTCAGAGGCTCCGTAGTGAACGTGGAAACACCGTCATCTTCTACAACACTGATTCACCAATAAAACCCATGGAGTTGGATCAATGACAGTGGATGGACACACTTGTTTTTATGTTCAGGTAATGATAGATTTAACAAAACAAGCCCCTTTTTCTTTATTTTTTTCTGTTTTGATACAATAACCTTTGAATTTACTCTGAGTTTTTATAAACATCTACACGATCTGTGAATTAAATATCGAAAAATAGATGATTTTCACTGAAAAAATATAAAATGCAAAAGGTAATACTGTCATAAATGTTAATTTAGTTAGTTTAGATCACTTGGGAATGATCTGCCTCTCTATATCAGACAGGCCTCGTCTCTATCGGTTTTGAAATCCTTTCTTAAAACCCATCTTTTGTCCTTGGCCTTGGAAACCATGTCATATGTTTGAATGTATTATTTTTTATTCACTTGTTTTATCTGGTATTGGTTTATTGTTCTTTTTTGTTGTTTATAATTGCACAGCTTTTTATGTTTTTAGTCTATTCTTGTATTTTATTCTTTTATTCAGGTTTTATCTATCCTTCTGTATTATTTATTTATTTATTTATTATTTTTTTTTTTAATCTATTCTTGTATTTTACTGTTATTTTGGTTTTTATTTATTTTTAACCCTTTCATGCATAGTGGTCACTCCAGTGGACAACTATTCAAAGCTGTTATTTTGTATATTCATGGATTTTGTTGTTTTACCTGCACATCCTCCAACACAGTGAACACATATGCATCATCCCATACACTGCAATTCATGCCATTACTGCAACTTTACTGTTCTTGCTAAATCTGATCTGCACTAACATGTTTGAGTGTAAATTAATTGCTAATTGTTATTAGACTGTAATTAACAGGTTTTCTTTTAAACAAAAAGTTATTATTTTTTTGCATATTACCTGAGTAGGTAATAACTAAATAATAATAATAATAATAATAATAATAATAATAATAATAATAATACATCACACTTATATACAGGGTGGGGAAGCAAAATTTACAATATTTTGAGGCAGGGATTGAAAGACAGTGTATGACCAATTAGTTTATTGAAAGTCATGAGAATTTATTTGCCACAAGAAAATGTACATAATAGAAAATGTTTTTATTCTTTGTGTCCTCCTTCTTTCTCAATAACTGCCTTCACACGCTTCCTGAAACTTGCGCAAGTGTTCCTCAAATATTCGGGTGACAACTTCTCCCATTCTTCTTTAATAGTATCTTCCAGACTTTCTCGTAATAGTTTTGCTCATAGTCATTCTCTTCTTTCCATTATAAACAGTCTTTATGGACACTCCAACTATTTTGGAAATCTCCTTTGGTGTGACGAGTGCATTCAGCAAATCACACACTCTTTGACGTTTGCTTTCCTGATTACTCATATGGGCAAAAGTTTCTGAAAAGGTATGGATAATAGTGTTAGGTATGATTATGACATCAATATATGTTTGGTTTCAAAACAATTGACGTAGTGCCTGCTGAGAAAAAACAACTAAATGTTCATTGTAAATTTGCTTCCCCACCCTGTAGTGCTTTTTTGGACACTCAAAGACGCTTCACAAACAAACAAAACAAAAAGAACAAAGAAAACAAAGGAGCTCAAGAAATGCAAGTTTGAACTGGTGAGTATTGAATAGTGATTTGCAGTTTTGTATTGAGTCCGAGTTCCTGATGTTTTGTGGAGTGAGTTCCATAGGGTGGTACTAGTATTACACTGGTCAACAACAAATTTATTGTTTAAGTTTTTTGAGCTGATTAGGATAATTTTGGGTGTGCTGAATCCAAAAATCACATTAATTTTGCTCAATCAGGTCAACTTTCTGAACTATGCTACATATTGGCTTTTTAACATTTTTGCTTACATTTATGGGCATTTTCACATCATATGATACAAAATTCTTTCATATTTCTTGCAATAAACGAGTTCTGAAGATTTTACTTTTGCCAATTTTTGATTAATGTTTTTTTTTTTTTTTTTATATTACAGGTGAATGAAATGGCTTCGACTAGAAGATCTTGCAAAAATAAGCCTGACGTATTCTGCTACATCTGTGGTGAATACACCATTGTACCTAACAGGAATCCTGTTAGAAAATGATTTTTTTTCTCTTAAAACCCATTTTGGGTGAGAACTATATAAAAAAAATCAACTGATAAAGTCACAAAAATGTAATCAATTTTGTGAGAAGATCAAATTTTTCAAAATCAAATTAGCAAAAAAACCCTGACCTGATTGAGAAAAACAGATGTCATTTTTGGATTTAGCGGTGCAAAATGGTCCTAATTCAGTTGAAAAAACCTAGACAACTTGCAATAAAACATTTTTTTGTAACCCAGTGTTATAGTGTCTTAAAATGTAAGACAACATCAGATTAGCAGCATTAAAAATGTTGTTATTTCATACTTTTCACACAGTATGTCAGCTAATGCATGTTTCTTTGCTTCCAAAATTAAACCTATGCTGTCCAGCTGAGCGGACATTTTTGTAACTCCATGAAAAATAGATTCATAAAAAAATTTAAATTACATTGTTTTTTTCATACCTAAAGAGGAATAAAAACACTCAGGAAAACAAAAAAAAAAAATCTTGATTAAGGTTCTCATAATTCATGCATGAAAGGGTTAAAGTGCTTAACAAATAAAGTTGGATTGGATTAATAATAATATCCTAAGTGACAGATTTAGGAAAGGTTAAATAGAGACAGAATCATTTGGGAACTCATCTGGGGTCTTCATGGGTTAAACAACAGCCCAGTACTGATATTTTTTTTGTTAGTATAAGCCTTTTTAATCGTAAAGTTAAAATCCAAAAATCCAAAACCAAATTGCACTCTTGCAGCTTCTGCTTGGACATTGCTTTGCAACATAATAAACTATAAACTGTCGTCCACATATAGAAATAGTTTATCATGTACTGTACATTAGAGGTCCCCTGGGGCATCAAAAATCCATTACTTTAACAGCTTTTTTTTTTTTTTGGAAGAACATTTTCATGCTAAGCAAATGACGGGCAGCTCACTCTTTTAACCCCTCACACATTTTATAGTGAAAATGTTTGAGTTAGCACAAAGCTAATGGCCTGTATATGAGGCTTTATTTGGAGAAGGTGGTAACTGAGAGAAATGTTTGTCTGCGTACATAAGCGTCATTTACCCGAATGTGAGCTTTAGAAACAGTACTCTGGATAATATGAGTACAAAAAATCTTAAAACATAATTTGACCTGTGAAACATAATTAGTGATTTTCTATTATATTTAACTGGCATTAAATGTACAGACATTTGAAGCTATTTCTAATCTATAGTTTATTAGAATTAGGTTCAGACAGGTTGACCGTTATTATACACAAACTTATATTTCATCTCACAATATATTGAAGTGAAAGCGTCATCTGCTAAATAAAAATAAGGATAATAAAGACAGCATAAGTAACAGAAAACCTGACAAACAGAATAAGAATATTACACAGTAAATTTGCCGGTGTAAAACATGCAGAGTCAAAGTATTTTAATTCTGTCAGAGTTATTCCAACAATGGACAACAAGATAACTTCTAGTGTTGGTGAAAATAATTGGAGTTAACAGAGGTTTTACACTGTCAGTGTCATATATTCAGTGTTAAAGTAAACTGACTCTCTCAAAGTTAATTCAACACCGATAAGAGCAAGATACCTTTCAGTGTTAAAAAATAATGACTCTGAAAAGCCCCGCCCACCAACCTCCATGCTCAAACTGAGTGAGAAGTTGGACTCTGGCATCGCCGCCTTCCTCACATTGAAAAACTGCGTTTGTAAGTTTGTGTAAATAAACTCTTGCTTTTGTTATTACATCCAAGCAGAATTTATGTGCAAGAATAAAGTTACGTCATCATTGTCCCTGTTGGGTACGTGTTTTCAAATACCGAATTTCAAACGGATAACGTGATATCGGGTCGGCAGCTTTCATTTTACATGTCATTTTATGTTTACTTTTAATTGCAATATTTCATTTTTTCTTGGAATAATTTGGGTACAGAAATAATGTTATCTTTTTTTCCCCCCTGCAGACACTGGGACTATAGTACATCATATGTAACGCTGGTAGGAGGCAGGTAAAAATCAACACTCTTTGGAGTAATTTATTTATCAACATGTTGTGTTAAGTAGGTTTAACTCTGGAAAAGTTATTGCTTAACACTTAACTCTTCAGCGTTGAATATGAAAAACACTATGGGTGTTACTTCTCACATAGTGTAAAACTTGATTGACACTAATTAGTGTAGTGTAGTGTAAAACATTAACTCTTACTAGAGTAAAGTTGACTCTGGAAATGTAACTCTATGTTCAGTGTAAATTTTACACTTTGTAGATAGGGACCATATGTTCACTGAGGTAGTGTTAAAATTAATTCTTTAAGTGTTATATAAACACTGGTGATTTTACTGTGTACACTCAGAACTATGTAAATTGAGATCTAATAAAACCATTAAAGCAATAAAAATATAAAGCATTTAAACCTTTCATGCCTGAATTATGAGAACCTCAGTCGAGATTTTTTTTTTTTTTTACTGAGTCCTTTTATTCCTCTTTAGGCATGAAAAAAACAATGCAATTGATTTTTTTTTTTTTTTTTTTTTTTTTTTTTTTTTTTATCAACATATTTTTCATGGAGTTACAAAAATGTCCAATCACCATGCGTTTAATTTTTGAGGCAAAAAAACACGTGTATTTAAAACCCATCATCACAAAGTGAAAACTATGAAATAAAACCATTTTTCATGCAGCTAATCTGATGTTTTCTGACATTTTAACATACTCTAATACTAGTTATTACTCACTTCATGGTGATAATATGGAAAAAAAAACAAACAAACAAACAAAAACTTTTTGATTACGAAAACTTTTAAATTACAGTTTAATAACAATTAGCTATTCATTTACATTAAAACATATTTCTGCAGATCAGGTTAATAAAGAACAGCAAAGTTACAGTAATGGTATGAATTGCAGTGTATGTGATGGTGTTGTGTTAGATGATCCGAAACTAAAACAACAAAACCCATGAAAATACAAGAAAACAGCTGTAGAATAGCTGTCCAGTGTAGTGACCAGTATGCATGAAAGGGTTAAATTAGCTCAAACAAGAACAGTTATTAGTGACATATGGTGAAATTTAATGTGTATTGCCTTAAAGATCCAAATGATGCAATCTTAAGGTTTTCTACAGCTGTTTTGTGTTGCAGCTGCACAATGAGAAAAAAAAACACAACAAAAAACAAAACAAACAAACAAATCAAATGATATAATTTACATATATTTATACAAGTTAATTAAAAAAAAAAAAAAAAAAAAAATCCTGGGGCCTTGGGTTAAGTTCAAGGAAATTAATCCAGTAAAAGTACCTTTATGGGTATTATTATTATTTGGTACAGAAGGTTCATTCATCTGTTTTTTGAACCACTTCATCCTTTAGATCAGAGGTGTTAAACATGCGGGCCGGGGGCCAAAACCGGCCCGCCAAAGGGTCCAATCTGGCCTGTGGGATGCAAAAATTACACTGAAGATATTAATCAATTAAAAAAAAAAAAAATGTTAGTTAAGGTTCCATACATACACATATAAACTAGTTAGATCTCAACTGGGTCAGACCAGAAAAATACTGTCATAATAACCTATAAATAATGACAACTGCAGATTTTATCTTTGTTTTAGTGCAAAAAAGGAAAATTTCATGAAACTGTTTACATTAACAAACTATCCTTTTACAAAAAATGCAAATAACCTGAAGAAATATGACCAACGTGAGATGTCTTCAGAAAAGTAAATGCAATTTCATCAATTTTATACCCTGTTACTAAATGTTTTGTGTATTTGTAATTAGGCCTGTAACGGTACACCAAATTTTCGGTTTGGTACGTTTTCGGTTTTCAAAGCCATTGTTAGTGTTTTTTTTTTTTTCGGTTCGGTACGGGAAGAAAGAAAACCCCTCAAATGTCTATGAATGCATTTATGAATTTTTTATCATTTTTCCCCCAATTTTTGGAGACAATAGAATATAGAAAAACAGGAATAATATAATTCTGCTGCTACAAATCAAATATAAAATAAAATAAATTATTAATATTACTAAATGTATTTTAAACATTAGTATTGCACTTTTCCCTGAAAGGTAGTTTCGAACAAACAAGAAAAATCTAATCACAGTTCTGTCAGTTCGCATTCTGCAGAAAAATAACATAAAAATTCCACATGAAGTGCAACATTAACAAGAAGGTAAACTGGTATTCTGTTTAAACAAACTGAAGAGAAACTTCGACAACACAATGAACCAAATTATTTATTTTAGGACAGAGAACAAACTGTTTAGGACACTGTGTGTATTTGTGTGTGCCTGTGTGCATGATGGTTTTTTTTTTTTTTTTTTTGTCGGAGCCGGGGGGTACGGGGGGTGTGCAGTTATATACCTGGGGGTGCGGTCCATAACTAACGTAACGAACGCTGTCGTGAAATGAAAGTGAAACTTTACATACTTTCAACGTTCTATTTATTCCTCTATTATACAGCGTGTGTGATAGACAGACAGACAGACAGACAGACAGACAGACAGACAGACAGAGCTAGTGTCAGTGTTTTAGAACTACCGTAGTTCCTCGGGACCAAACAACGTCCGTCTTATTAACGTCTCTTTCCTCGTTGTTGTCTTTCACCTGAGCCTGAACTGATCCAAACTGGACTGGACTGATGGTGGAGGGTCTTCAGTCTCTTCCTTCCAGGTTCACATCATATTTGTTGTTTTTTTTTTTTAACCTTATATCAGCTGCTATTTCATATTTCGGGTCAATGTGTGCGTCCTTCCATATGTCCGTGTGAAACTTGCGTGGATTTAAAGTTCCACATCGAACGACGCCTTTTGTTCCTTTTTCTTTTTCTCATCATACTGTGCTGTTTTGGTACAGCTGTGTACCGAACCGAACAGGTGCATACCAAAACGGTTCAGTACGTGTACCGTTGCAGGCCTATTTGTAATTGTAAAGTATGTTGTAATGCACGTGTGTAAATGTTAAATTGATAAACTGAGGCAGAATATTGTTAAAACTGCACTTGTTTTCTTAAGACATTTCAAGTTGTTCACGTTACTCAGATTTTTAAGGAAATGATGTAAATACAAATCATGGCGATGTGACTTACCGCAGTAATAAAATCTGGGCAAATAAAAACTAATGCGAAGCTAAAACGGTAAAGCAAAGCTAATTTAGCGCATGCATCCCTTCCAACAACAAAATTTTCCAACTTCCATCAACACAACAGTCCCAAGATTGTATGAGTGCATGAGTGAATCGGATTTCACAAAAGACTACAAATCACCTTTAAAAAAACTGGCTACGTGTCACCATAGAAATGCAGTGACTATGCTAAGCTAAGCTAACAGACGGGCTGCAAGAACCAAATAAACGTTTTTCACGTAAACTTTTATTCGGGTTTAACATTTCCATGTAAACAGAAGAGAAAATACTGTAGTTCCGGATTAATTTCTTCTGGAAAAATACATCGGATTTAAAAAAAAAAACATCATGTAACCGTACCCAATAACACAGATAATGCCTTTAAGTTTGTGAATGACACAGATTCTTTGGTACTTTCAGTAGCCTCGGTAAAAACTGCACAATGCCAGTGATTATAATAGGAGCATTACAACTCAGTCTGTGCTGTATGAGTGGAAAAAGTGAAGATTTTTTTTTTTTAAAAGACTGTGGGTGGCCCTTTGAGCTTACTGAGCCTGTAAAGTTTGACTGCACAGTGCCGTGCTCTGAATCATCCTCCTTCTCCTGTATTATTAGACAGTAGCCATTACTCACTTAAACTTTGCTTCAGAGTATTGTCTAAAGTTTTTTTTTTTTTTTTTTTCCAACATCATTTTATTCTGCAGTTACAGAACCTCAACCCTCTAACTTTGCCTTTTTGCCTTTATTTAGTCATCGAATTATCTAAGTATTTAGATGTTTTATTGTCTTTTATTTTTGGAGAATACTGCAGGGACCACTTAACTAAATGTGTGAAGAGTGCAATGTCCCAGTTTAAGATTCCACACTGAAGATGCTATTACTCATTAAAGTACCATCTTCATGTGTTTTGGGGGCAATTATTTAAAGACTATTTTTCTCCGACCTTGCTTCGAGTCTTTGCAGACGATATCAAAACTACTTAATCAAAATGCACCAAATTATAATAAAATCTACTTTGGTCTGGTTTTGGTTTAAAACAACACAGTCTGTGGTTCAAGGCCTGAGTGAGAGGTACTTACTGAAAACTGCAGATAAATTATTTTACAACAAAAACTGAGAAAAACAGAATCTATAAATTATGGAAAAGGGGGAGAAAAAAACAAAACAAAAGTAAATGTCTAGCAACAGTGACATCAGTCTTGCAGCGTTCCTTTGACTATTGCAAAGCCTCCTCAAATGCTGGGGTGCTTGTATCAGAACGCTGTGTAAGAACTGAAATCTGTTTTCAGAGTGGGATTTACATTTCTCAAGCTTTTTTCATGTCGGGGGACAGATATAGCTATGATACAAGAGCAATTTCACAGGGGCATGGAAATAGAAGTTTCAGCCGAGCAAATAGGCAATAGCGAATAAAACCATTTAACCTCGTCAGCCTGTCTGCCCTTTAAAGGCAAAATGGCAAGTACATACATATTTTTGGGCATATACAGGTACACAACACACAAATAGGCAAGTGAGTAAACCAGGCATGTCCAAAGTCCGGCCCTGGGGGGCCAATCACGGCCCGCGGTCAGATTTAATATGGCCCACAGCTTGGGTTCTAGAATGTATTACTCATGGCCGTTTGGACTGTTGAACCGAGTACATGCATCATAAAAGGTTCAAAATGCAGTTTCTCTTTCACCTCATGGTGGCAGCACCACTCTAACTCTATCTGGCTCTGTGACCTCGCCGTGGAACCCTTTTCGCTAATTTCTAACCACAGCGCCTGTAAATAAAAAACAAAGTTGACAGTGAGGGCCGCCGCTTCCAGGAGAGATGGGACTTATAATTTTTTTTCACTGAAAATCAAGGCGATTGTGTTTGCCTAATTTTTCAAGAGACTGTTGCCTTGTTTAAGGAATTCAATGTAAAGAGACACGAGCAGACAAAACATGCTAACGCATACAACAAGCTAGCAGGGAGTGAAGCAAATTCAAGCTGCTTTAAACTCAACAGTGACTCTTCATGTGAACCTGGAGTTCAGTGAATTCACCACCAGGGCAGGCTACCAAGTTGCCAGGTTAGTTGCCTGTAACTGCTGGTGTGATGTACTTGTAGATGTGACACAAATATTACTTTCTGAATGATTTTGTGGAAGACAAGAGTAAGAGTCATATGTTTTCATCTGAAATGTTAACAGACTTTGCATTACTGAGTAATATATGAGTAATGATTACTCATATAAGTCATGTTTAAAATGAATGTGGGGTTAAGATTTTTATCAACTTGGAAGTTTAAGATACTCCACACAGTTTGTTCTATGTTATCTGACTCCAGATGTGAAAGGAAGGCAGATTTTTTTTTTTTTTTTTTTTTTTTTTAATTTGTTCAGACCTGAGTGGCCTAGATTTGGTTTTACATTGCCATTTTAAAAAAATGATATTGAATGAATGAATGTTTATTTCAGTTAAATACAAATACAAAACATATACATATTAAAAAAAATAAAACAATTCAGAATTTGACAAATTAAGTCTTTTTGAAACTCAACAGTGAGCTACACAATTTCACTTCATCCTTCAGTTCGTTCCATAGCTTGACACCAATAACTGAAACACTGTGATATTTAACATTTGTTCTTACTTTACATTTTTCAAACACAAACATCCCTCTTAAATTATAATGTCCTCCTCTTAACTTAAAAATTTTCTGAATACAAAAAGGAAGGTTTTTACTTTTAACGCGAAACATAAATTCCATTGTTTTTAAATATACAATATCAAAAAATTTTAGTAAACCAGATTCTACAAAAAGTGGATTACTTGATTGTAGATAACCAGCTTTGTTTATGACTCTAATAGCTTTTTTTTGGAGTTTAATCATCGGGTCTAAATTAGTTTTATACACATTGCCCCATATTTCCACACAGTATGACATATATGGCATTACAAGTGAACAATACAACATATGCAAGCATTTTTTGCTTAACAAGTCGCAAGTTTTATAAAGAATCGCAACAGCCTTGGACATTTTGCGTTTGATATATTCTATTGTGGTTTCCAACAGAGTTATGGTCAATAATCACTCCCAAAAATTTGTTCATACACCCTTTCAATTTCAATTTCATTAATTTTCAGTTTTATATCATATTTCCCCTAGCACCACCAAAAAACATAAATTTGTTTTATCTTCATTAAGTGATAACTTATTTACATCAAACCATTTTTTTAACTTGATCAATTCCTTTTCCACAGTTTCTAATATTTGTTTCATATTTGCTCCCAAATAAAGCAAATATTGTGACAATGAAAATTAAATTGTTGTAGAACAGCGCTTTTATATGTAATTTTTACTGTTTAAAAAACATCCGAAGGGACCACTGGCCCCTGGCAATCTCCACATTATCAGATCTGGCCCTCTTGAAAAAAAGTTTGGACACCCCTGGAGTAAACTGTGCAGAGGTTGGGGGTAACATGTGCTGCATTCAGTCTGTCCATGCCATTGTGTCAGCAGAATCTCATTATTCCATGCAGTTTTCTGAGGCAATTATTAGGTGGAGAATGCTAGCTTTCTATTGGGTTGCTTTATTTGTTCCAGGGTTATGGCCGTTTTTTCAATTGTGACTTGAGCAATAAGCCGGGTCCCCATGCGGCGGTGTGTTAGGTGTTATTGTGTGTGTGAACATGTAGGGCTAGGGGAGTGCATTGGGATCATTATTAGCCTTTTCAGTGATGAAGGATCTGCTGAAACGACCTTCTGGGAGTTTAACTGAGTGAAAGGGCAAATGTCAAATAAGACTCTACTTTTCTTTCATTGGGTAATTAGACAGAGCTGATCTAAACCGAAATTAAGCAAAGTTAAGTCGCAGACAATATAAGCAGCCTGGTTCTGAACCCTAGTCTTTGTCGAATGTACAGGCTGACAGTAGTAGCTCACTAGTGGAGTCTGAAGTGAACATATACAGGGTGGGAAGCAAAGTTACAATATTTTGAGGCAGGGATTGAAAGACAGTGTATGACCAATTAGTTTATGAAAGTCATGAGAATTATTTGCCACAAGAAAATGTACATAATAGAAAATGTTTTTATTCTATGTGTCCTCCTTCTTCTCAATAACTGCCTGTACACTCTTCCTGAAAACTTGCGCAAGTGTTCCTCAAATATTCGGGTGACAACTTCTCCCATTCTTCTTTAATAGTATCTTCCAGACTTTCTCGTAATAGTTTTTGCTCATAGTCATTCTCTTCTTTCCATTATAAACAGTCTTTATGGACACTCCAACTATTTTTGAAATCTCCTTTGGTGTGACGAGTGCATTCAGCAAATCACACACTCTTTGACGTTTGCTTTCCTGATTACTCATATGGGCAAAAGTTTCTGAAAAGGTATGGATAATAGTGTTAGGTATGATTATGACATCAATATATGTTTGGTTTCAAAACAACTGACGTAGTGGCCTGCTGAGAAAAAACACTAAATGTTCATTGTAAATTTTGCTTCCCCACCCTGTATAAGAGTGAACTACCAGGACTCGTAGCACTGGTCAACAACAAATTTTATTGTTTAAGTTTTTTGAGCTGATTTAGGATAATTTTGGTGTGCTGAATCCAAAAATCACATTAATTTTTCTCAATCAGGTCAACTTTCTGAACTATGCTACATATTGGCTTTTTAACATTTTTGCTTACATTTATCATATGATACAAAATTCTTTCATATTTCTTGCAATAAACGAGTTCTGAAGATGTTACTTTTGCCAGTTTATGATTTTTTTTTAATATTACAGGTGAATGAAATGGCTTCGACTAGAAGATCTTGCAAAAATAAGCCTGACGTATTCTGCTACATCTGCGGTGAATACATAATAAATAATAAATACATCCTGTTAGAAAATGATTTTTTTTCTATTAAAACCTATTTTGGGTGAGAACTATATAAAAAAATCAACTGATAAAGTCACAAAAATGTAATCAGTTTTGTAAGAAGATCAAATTTTTCAAAATCAAATTACCAAGACTGTAATTAACAGGTTTTCTTTTAAACAAAAAGTTATTATTTTTTTTGCATATTACCTGAGTGGGTAATAACTAAACAATAATAATAATAATAATAATAATAATAATAATAATATAATAATAATAATAATAATATATACATCACACTTATATAGCACTTTTTTGGACACTCAAAGACACTTCACAAACAAACAAACAAAAAGAACAAAGAAAACTAAGGGGCTCAAGAAAAGCCAAAAATGTAAACAAAAGAAAAGAAAACAAAATGTAATCAGTTTTGTAAGAAGATCAAATTTTTCAAAATCAAATTAGCAAAAAAACCTGACCTGATTGAGAAAAACAGATGTCAATTTTGGATTTAGCGGTGCAAAATGGTCCTAATTCAGTTGAAAAAACCTAGACAACTTGTAAAAAACATTTTTTTGGAACCCAGTGTAATCAAAACACATATCAAGCAATGTCTGTGAAAAACTATGACATGTACGAAACAAGTGTGGAAAAATCTGTAAGTCTTTTTCATGAGATGGGTAGGAATGGTCCTCCTAAGTGGAGGAAGGATAGAAGGCACTGATGCAAATGTTGAACCAGTCCATGGAAAAGGCAGAAAATGGAGCAAAAGGTGAAGGTCTCATTTACAGTTCTACCTTATGCCTTAAGGGCCCATTCATACTCTGTGTTAAAGACTCATATGTCTACGGGACAGAGCATTCATCACGTCTGTATTTCTGTCCATTCTGTGAATACGAAGCAGTACCTGGGAATCGTGGAGGCAATGCTGAGATTTCAAGATAATAATTCCAGAAATTGAACTTTTCAAAGAGCGACCTTGTGGACGACCTGATCACAGTCAAGTTGCACAAGTATATTTGCATCAGTTATTAATCAATATTGCAAAAAGATACCCCCAAAAACCCATTCCCAAAATGTTTCTTTGGCCATCTTATTACTAGATCTTGCAATCCTCAAATTTGAAGAAAATCATTTAAATAATGTTTTATAAACACAATAATAATACTACTCAACTACTGTCTTTTTTATTACAAATACACACATCACATGCTTTTCATTGATTTAGCTGTTTGATTATTAGTTCTATTTTCAGTATTAAGACAATCAACCATTTTGTTCTGAAAACCCTTCTTTTACAGCCCTTTAATTGTAATAATAGAATGGGAACCTGTTATTTCAGTATTATTATGACTAAATATGCACAACGAGACAGATTTTGGTATGCTCCCTGGCTGCAGAAAATTTGGTAACAATGTGGCAAACGGATGTTTACGCATGTTTTCAATGGTACGTTGTTCACCAAATTCGAGTAGTGTCCGTACACCAATATACTTCCATCAATAATATCACGTATATGCCTTATGGATATATTGTTATAACTCGTTCACAAATGTTTATTTCCTCCTGTACCAGGAAGACTTAGTTACAGATCTAACACAGATGTGACCATGTGGTAAGCCAGATTTCCATTCCAATCTTGTAGAGTCCGTACATCAAGTAGTGTCCGTACACCATATTCAAAATATGTGGGTCTAATTTTATTGTTTCTGTCAATATATGGAATTTTTCAGCACGCATGCTTTGGACACGACAGCTATGTAATAAACAATGCATGATTATCCTGAGTGCTGAAACATTTGTATATCTGTGTAGGCATTAAATATGGAGGCTATTAGGCTGGAGTGTCCATACACCCAATAATTTCTGATTTGACAGGGGTACAAGCCTGTGAAATTTTTAGTAGACACCATAATACAAAAATATTACATTAACTCACCAGTAAAACCCATGGAGTTGGATCAATGACAGTGGATGGAGACATTTGTTTTTACATTCATCTTTGCAGAAAAAGTATCTTTTTCTTAATTTTCTCTGTTTGATATGATTAACTTTGAATTTACTCTGATTTTTATGAAAATCTACATGATCCGTGAATTAAATATAGGAAAATACATGATTTGCACCAAAAAATGCATAATACAGAGGATAATATTATTAAAAAAAAAAAAAAAAGTGATAAATCAGTTAAACAAGGTAGAAATAGAGACAAATTAATTTGGGAACTGCCACAAAAGCAGCACTGGGTCTTTATGGGTTAATTAAAATGATGGTTTCTTCATGTGGAAAACATTTTTGTTATTTTCAATAATAATACTAAAGGGGGATTGAGCCAAGACCCAGTGTTTTGTAGTTCAATAAAATGCCCTGGAAAATGGATCAAACAAAAATCCAGGACCCACCTCTTTTGGGAAATGCTTTATCACTTCCACCCTAACATTCCACCAAATTTCATTTTAATCCGAGCGGTGGCTTTTACATTATCCTGTTGACAAACAAACCACTTGAGGCAAATAGTGACATTCCCGCCATGGCAGAAGTAAAAACAGATGACGTCTAAGGGTTCAGTCGCATCCACAGACGCAGTTTAAGAATATTCTAATTAGAACTCCAGCCGACACTTCCAGCAGGCGTCATGGATGCAGACTCAGTGTACTGTAAATAGACTGATCTCCTGTAAATGCAACTGGGAGACGGTTAAAACATTAGACCAATAAACTGCAACTAAAAAGGGCAATGACTACAGGGCAAGAAAGGCATGAACTGGATTAACTCAACGGGAAATGATCAATAACACAAAACTCTTATGGAGGCAGAAGAAGGCAGGAGAGCACTGGTATTTAGTTTTTATTGTGCATACAGTGTCAGACGGATAACAGAACTGCGGAATTATTATTATTTATTATAATTACCTCCACCGAGGAGGTTATGTTTTTGCCGGCGTTGGTTTGTCTGTTTGTTTGTCTGTCCATGTGCAAGATAACTCAAAAAAGTTATGGATGGATTTGGATGAAAATTCAGGAAATGTTCATACTGGCACAAGGAACAAATGATTCAATTTTGGTGGTGATCGGGGGGGGGGCACTGATCTGCCTTGGCAGAGGTCTGCGCTCTCAGAGTGCTTCTATTTACCGCCACCAAGGAGGTTATGTTTTTGTCGATGTTGGTTTGTCTGTCTGTCTGTCTGTCTGTGTGTCTGTTTGTGTGCAGGATAACTCAAAAAGTTATGGATGGATTTGGATGAAAATTTCAGGAAATGTTGATTCTGGCACAAGGAACAAATGATTAAATTTTGGTAGTGATCGGGGGTGTAGGGGAGGTGGGGGGACCATGGGGCCCACTAATCTGCCTTGGCGGAGGTCTGTGGTCTACGAGTGCTTTTCTAGAAAAGACAGCGCAGACCTCCACCAAGGCAGATCAGTGCCCCCCACCCCACCCTCCTACACCCCGATCACTACCAAAATTTAATCATTTGTCCCTTGTGCCAGTATCAACATTTCCTGAAATTTTCTTTTTTTTTTTTAATTTTGTTTTTTTTTGGAAAAGGAGCAAGATATCCCATTCATACATATGGTATCTATTAGAGTCCTTTTTGTATTTCTTATTTTATACATACAACAGTGCCAAAAAAAAATAAATAAAGAAAGAAAAAGAAAAACATATGAACTGAGTGCTTCCAGTTTTGGTGTTTCTCACTTAAAAAAAAAGACAACCACAGCTTTCAATACCTCTGGGTTCTTTAAACATTACACTTGTTTATGCAAAAGTAAAACATTCACAAAGAATAAAGACAGGGAGGATTATATAGAAGAAATTCTTAGAGGAGTGATACAAATTCTGGTGGCTAGAGGATACAAACTTAATCCATTTGTCCCAAATATGGTCAAATTTATCCCTCTGGATTCTGATAGAGTAAGTCAATTTTTCCATTTTGAAAATTTGCAAGACGGTCTCATACCAATCTTCTAATGTTGGTGAAGTTGGCTTTAACCACCTTCTTGTAATAGATTTCTTGCTGGCTGCTAAAAGCGCCTGTAACATTTCCTGAAATTTTCATCCAAATCCAGGGCACTGATCTGCCTTGGCGGAGGTCTGCGCTCTCCGAGTGCTTCTAGTTATTATTTATTATAATTACCTCCACCAAGGAGGTTATGTTGTTTTTGCCGGCGTTGGTTTGTCTGTGTTTGTCTGTCTGTCCATGTGCAAGATAACTCAAAAAGGTATGGATGGATTTGGATGAAAATTTGAGGAAATGTTGATTCTGACACAAGGAACAAATGATTAAATTTTGGTGGTGATCATGGGGGGCTGATCTGTCTTGGTGGAGGTCTGCGGTCTCTGAGTGCTTCTAGTTCATGTATTTATTCATTTTTAACCGTTTCATGCATAGTGGTCACTATAGTGGACAGATATTCTCCAGCTGTTCTCTTGTATATTTCTGGGTTTAGTTGTTTTAATTCCATGTTGTCCTGAGACCCAGCAATGCATTTTTGTCCTCTGTAGGGGACTGAAGTTCGACAGTTTTGATTAAAAAAAAAAAAAAAAAAAAAAAAAAGGCTGTTCATTGCAAAGGACATTCCATTAAAAAATAAATAAATGAAAATAATTTTAAAAATGTATCTGAAAAAACTTGCATTTTGCAGTTTCCAATCAAGATGACTGTTTAATGTAAAAAAGCTTAAGATTTTCACTTTACTGGATCTCAAGAGGATATCAACCAACACAGTGGACGCTCATGCATCATCTACACAGATATTCAGACCATTACTGTAACTTTGCTGTTCTGGATAAACCTGGTCTGCACTAACATGTTTGAGTGGAAATCAACAGCTAATTTTATCAAAGAAAAAGTTTTTTTTTTTTTTTTTTTTTTTAATGTTTTATCTCCATGAAATGAGTAAAAACTAGTATTAGAGTATGATAAAATGTGAGAAAACATTAGATTAGCAGCATTAACCCTTTCATGCATAGTGGTCACTACAGTGGACAGCTATTCTATGGCTGTTCTATTGTTTATTCATAGGTTTTGATGTTTTAGTTCCATATCAGCCAACACAGTGGACGCTTATGCATCATCCCATACACTGACATTCATACAATTAGGTGTTCTTGATAACCTGATCTGCAGTAACATGTTTTTGTGTAAATCAATTGCTAATTGTTATTAGACTGGAATTAACAAACAAAAAGTTGTTTTTTTTCTTTTTGCATATCCTCCTGAAACCCAGCAATGCATTTTGTCCTCTATAGGGGACAAAAGTTTGACAGTTTAACTAAAATGTTGTCCAATGCAAAGGAAATTCCATTAAAAAAAAATAATTTTAAAAATGTATCTGAAAAAAATGGTTGCTAATGCAGTTTCCAATCAAGGCAATTGTTTAATGTAAAAAAGCTAAAACTGTCAATTTCCTGGGTCTCAGGAGGATATTATCTCCATGAAATGAGTCATAACCAGGGATGTCTGATATTGGCTTTTTTGCCAAAAAACGATATGCCGATATTGTCCACTGCTTAATTTCCAGTTCCGATATCTACTGATACCGCTGCCAATATATGTGGGATATTAAACTAATTTTAGGTAACATCACATATCTCCTGTCATGGAATTAACACATCATGCCTAATTTTATTGTGATGCCCCATTGGATGCATTCTCAAATGCAACAAGGCTTTCAAAATGTAAACACTGTCTGTGCAAAGAATACATACTTCAACTTAAGTTGTGGAAAAATGCCATATTTATTTATTTTCTCTCCCTCCCTCCCTCCCTCCCTCCCTCCATGAGTCTATTACAGTGTGGCAACTCTGCTGTACAATTTTTAAAACTGCACATTTCTTTCAGCTACAAACAATGCTTAATTTACGCGTCAGTAAATGCCGGCGAAATCAAGGCATTATTTTTTCAGTTTTAATGATATGCAAAAAAAAAAACGATAACAATATTCACCGATATTACATTTTTATGCCAATATCAGGCCGATAATACCGACATCCCTTGTAATAAGTAATATTAGAGTATGATAAGATGCAATTTAGCAAATAGTGGCATTAAAAATGTTTTTATTTCATAGTTTTCACTCAGTTTATCACTTTCTGATGATTTTTAAATAAATGTTTCTTTGCTTCAAAACTTAAATACATGGTGTACAGCTGAGTGGACACCATGTAACTTGTAACTCCACGAAAAATAGGTTCATAAAATAAACAAACAAATAAATAAAGAAAATAATCAATTGCATAGTTTTTTTCATGCCTAAAGAGGAACAAAAACACTCAGAAAAAAATATTGACTTAGGTTCTCATAATTAATGCATGAAAGGGTTAAAAATGTTTTTATTTCATAGTTTTCACAGTATATCACTTTATGATGATAGGTTTTAAATATGTGTGTCTTTGCTTCAAAAATTTAATGCATGGTGTCCAGCTGAGTGGACATTTTTGTAACGCCATAAAAAAATTCAATTGCATTTTTTTTTTTTTTTTCATGCCAAAAGAGGAATAAGAACACTCAGGAAAAAAAAAAAAAAATCTTGATCAAGGTTCTCATAATTAATGCATGAAAGGGATAAAAATGGTTTTATTTCATAGTTTTCACACAGTATTTCACTGTATGATGATGGGTTTTAAATATATGTGTCTTTGCTTCAGAAATTAAACGCATGGTGTCCAGCTGAGTGGACATTTTTGTAACTCAATGAAAAATAGATTCATAAAAAAATTCAATTGCATTGTTTTTTTTCATGCCTAAAGAGGAATAAAAACACTCAGAAAAAAAAATCTTGATCAACGTTCTCATAATTAATGCATGAAAGGGTTAAAAATGTTTTTATTTCATAGTTTTCACACGGTATCACTGTATGATGATGGGTTTTAAATATATGTGTCTCTGCTTAAAAAAAATTAACGCATGGTGTCCAGCTGAGTGAAAAATAGATTAAAAAAAAAATTCAATCGCATTAGTTTTTTTTTTTTTGTTTTTTTTTCATGCCTAAATAGGAATAAAAACACTCAGGAAAAACAAAATCTTGATCAACGTTCTCATAATTAATGCATGAAAGGGTTAAAAATGTTTTTATTTCATAGTTTTCACACAGTATATCACTGTATGATGATGGGTTTTAAATATATGTGTCTCTGCTTAAAAACATTTAATGCATGGTGTCCAGCTGAGTGAAAAATAGATTCATAAAAAATTCAATTGCATTAGTTTTTTTTTTTTTTTTTTTTTTTTTTTTTTCATGCCTAAATAGGAATAAAAACACTCAGGAAAAAAAACAAACAAAAAAAAAACAAACAAAAACTTGATCAAGGTTTTCATAATTCATGCATGAAAGAGTTAAGGTGCTTTTAAGGGATGTATCTATTGTATTTTCATTCACATATTATTAAAAAAAAAACATCTAAATGTCTCAGCCTCCTCAGAAACATGCCAACACATTTACATTGTGCTCAGCTGTAGCAGTCATAATAATCAATCCTATGTTTTCTGACTGTTGATGCATGCCATAGTGACTCTAACGGTAAGTGCATGATTTTCCTGTGAGTGCAGTAGGTTGTGAGGATCACCGTTCTGCCAGTTGAAGTATTCTAAAATAATAGCTCAGGCTGCACACGCTGTCAAATATTAAAGCCTTTCACCGTGGGAGGACCCAGCACACATTAACCATTTCCTGCCTCAGAAGAGCTATTAATAAAATAGCATGTGACTCCTCCCGCGCAAGGAGACCCCCTGTGGTGCTACGTTTCATTTATAGAATTACAGTTGACAGCGATGAGTGAAATGATGATTGAAGGTTAATTACATGCCAAAACTGAGTGAGGAAAGCCATTTAACTATTCAACCATCTCTTTTCAATAAAGATGTCTGTGATACTAAAGCAGGCATGTCCAAAGTCCGGCCCGGGGGCCAATCACAGCCCGCGGTCAGATTTAATACGGCCCACAGCTTGGGTTTTATAATGTATTATTTATGGCCCACTTGGACTGTTGATCCGAGTCCATGAATCATAAAAGGTTCAAATGCAGTTTCTCCTTTCACCTCATGGTGGCAGCACCACTCTAACTCTATCTGGCTCTGTGACTTCGCCGTGAACCATTTTCGCTCATTTCTAACCATGGCGCCTGTAAATAAAAAAAACGGAAGTTGACAGTGAGGGCCGCCGCTTCCAGAAGAGATGGGAATTACAATTTTTTTTCACTGAAAATCGAGACAATTGTGTTTGCCTAATTTGTCAACAGACTGTTGCCTTGTTTAAGGAATTCAATGTAAAGAGACACGAGCAGATAAAACATGCTAACGCATACGACAAGCTACCAGGGAGTGAGCGCTCCGAAAAAGTGAAGCAAATTCAAGCTGCTTTAAACTCACAACAGTGACTCTTCATGTGAACCTGGGAGTTCAATGAATTCACCACCAAGGCAGGCTGCCAAGTTGCCAGGTTAGTTGCCTCTAACTGCTGGTGTTATGTACTTGTAGATGTGACACAAAATATTACTTTCTGAATGATTTTGTGAAAGACAAGAGTAAGAATCATATGTTTTCATCTTAAATGTTAACAGACTTTGCATTACTGAGTAATATATGAGTAATGATTACTCATATAAGTCATGTTTAAAATGAATGTGGGGTTAAGATTTTTATCAACTGGAAGTTAAGATACTCTATACAGTTTGTTCCATGTTATCTGACTCCAGATGTGAAAGGAAGGCAGAATTGTTTTTTATTTATTTATTTATTTTTTAATTTGTTCACACCTGAGTGGCGTAGATTTGGTTACACTGCCATTTAAAAAAAATGATATTGTGACAATGAAAATAAAATTGTTGTAGAACAGCGCATTTATATGTAATTTTTACTGTTTAAAAATGTCTGAAGGGACCACTGGCCCCTGGCAATGTCCACATTATCAGATCTGGCCCTCTTGAAAAAAAGTTTGGACACCCCTGTACTAAAGGATAAGTCAGTCACACTACGGTTCAGATCCAGTTAAAACAGTGGTTCTCAATCTTTTTTCTCTCTGGCCCCCCTTTGGAGCACGAAAAATCTCCAAGCCCCCCTCATATCCTACAACATTGTACCTGTGGTGCAATTATTACTTTTATTAAAAGCAACATCAATATTGTAAAAATACTTTTTGCTTTTCCCTGAATAATTTGTTGTGCAAATTAAAAATAACGTAGATTTTTGATTGAACAATACAAATGAACTCAACAAGACTGCTCCTTGAGCAAGCCCGGATTAACCATATGGGCAACTGGGCAATTGCCCAGGGGCCCGCGACCTCTGAAGGGCCCTGGGTAGCTCGGGCATAACGAAAATATCTGGTTATCTTTTGCTTATAAATGAAACTGTCCGCTGCCCGGAGCCATTGCACTGCACAGAAACCCTGCTCCTGCTGTCTGTGACCGTGAGCTGAGACCCTCTCCTCATTGGTCAGTCCAAAAACCGAATCAGCGGTGACGCAAATCAACGTGTGTGCACTGAGCGGGATGTGAGACGTCAAGAACTGCGCGACATACGCAACGTACGCGAATCAAAACATTGCAAACATGGAGAAGCAGCTAAGTGGGAGCGCCAAACGAAAATTAAAAAAGGAGAGGGACATTAAAAAAGCTGAAAATTTAAACATTGCACTTACTTTAACTCTCTTGTTGAATTAAGGGGATTTCTGTTTAAAATTCATATCTGATTCTATCAGATTATGTTTGTGTTTTGTCTGTGGGCTTTTTCTGATGATTCAATACATTTGTGTTGGCAAAAAGTGTACTTAAATAAATACTGGATACTTTGGAAATGGTTTCTTATTTATTTTTTGTGAAAATGGAGGACACTTCCCTCTCTTTCTAATGTAGTGGATCAATTTTAGATTATACTGATGATGATGTGTTTTGTTTTCATATCATCATATGCAAGTGAGTGGCCTTGACAAGAGGCTATAGTGGTGCACTTGTAGTTCTACGAGCATTTACACATTTGTACATCAAAATGCATTTGATGATAGTTAGATATTGAAGTATGGGGTATATTTACATATATTCCTGGAATTTATGCTGTATTTTGCCAGATTATAGGGATCCTGGGGTTGTGATGATGGGGCCCTTGAATATTGTTGCCCAGAGTACAATGAAGTGTTAATCTGGCCCTGTCCCTGAGACATTATTTTTCAAAATAAAAATAGGAAATGTGTAATTATCTTACAGCTATGACAAGAACGTACATTTTTTTTAGAACAACAAACACATTTTGGTAACAAAGATGAACATTTTAACAATATCAGTGGCTGCAATGAGCCCGTTTCCGTTGCACATCTCAGAACATCAAAGTGCAAATTGTACAAACTGTGCAAAAACAGAAACATTGCACATTTTTTTCTTTTCCAGTCCAATCCTTGTCCACTCTCCAAACCTAAACTCTTTATCCAGTCTAGTGACAGATCACTATGGCAGTAGATTTGTTTGTTGTACATCCCTAAAATGAGTCCAGGGAGCTCCAACGTTAAAACATTAGTTCCACCTGCTACATGTTCGAACCTGAAGAAAAAATAAACACCTAGGAATGATCCCATGCCCCCCCTGGCAAGCCTTCGCGCCCCCCCGGGGTGGCCCGCCCCACTTTTTGAGAAACACTGAGTTAAAACAAGTCAAGGCTTGAAAATACTTCATCTGCCACAAATGACTAGCTCTATCTTCAAGGGGACTTTGTGGTACCATGTCAGTAAATTTGAGAACAACAGAAACGGGTGATTGCTTTAATCATCCCCCCCAGAGTTTAATTAAAGACCAATATGTCCATAAAATGTAGATGAAGTCAAGCAAACTAAACAACTGTTAGGCAGAAAACGAGAGAAATGCTAGACCTGTTTTGCATTTTATACAATCCAGTCGGTGTCTGGGCTATTGTGTGTGACCCATCAATTGTAGAGAACCAACCTCGCTGCTTCACGCTCCAGAGAGAAAATCACATCAAGCTCTCCTACTTTATTTTGTTTATGTGTTCATTTTTAAATCCTTCACATCCTGTTTGTAAAATGTAAAATCAGGTCTCCCAGCAAACAAAATACCATAATCACGTTTCCCTAATGGGTTTATGCACAGAGCTCTGTTCCTGACATGCACAAAATCTTTTTACTGGAGTGCTGACTCAGGACTAGCCTCTCGGAAACAATTTTCGCTTTCTTTGTCTTGGGGAGAAAATAAATATTTACAAATGCCATCCTGAGGAACGGGGCAAACATTCCGTAACTAAACCTCATGTGGCAAGTTGAGGAAATATGATTGACTGTGATTGACTAAGTGGGTTAAGGCCTTTCAATCTGAGACGTTCTGACCTTTTAATTACACTGCCTCATAAGACCAATTAATGTAAATACCACAACAGTGTGCCGATATTAATCAATGACCTAAATGGTTTGTCAAAAGAGAGCAACATTTGTAACGTCAAACTTTTGTCCTTAATTAATACAGGGTAAGCCTGGAATTTGTATTTACTAAAATGCTTTAATTACAATCCCCTTAAATGATTTAAGTTTTATGATGTTACTATAAAATGTTAAGTATATTCTACTAATTTGTTGACATAGTTGAAAGTACAAAAAAGTTTAAGTTGAATGTAGGGATATTGGCGTAAATATTGGCATAAAAATGTAATATCGGTGAATATCGTTATCGTTTTTTTTTGCCTATCATTAAAACCGATAAAATAATGCCTTGATTTCACCGGCATTTACCGACGCGTAAATGAAGCATACACCTCTGCTGTATAAGGTTTATAGTTTATGGCAACATAACTTAACACTTGCCTTATCAAATGTCAAACCTTTTAAAGGCTTTCTTAAGGTATTAAATCCAGATTTGTTGATTCAAGACTTTTAAGACCCTGTGGGAAACCTGTACGAATGTACAGGGTGGGGAAGCAAAATTTACAATGAACATTTAGTTGTTTTTTCTCAGCAGGCACTACGTCAATTGTTTTGAAACCAAACATATATTGATGTCATAATCATACCTAACACTATTATCCATACCTTTTCAGAAACTTTTGCCCATATGAGTAATCAGGAAAGCAAACGTCAAAGAGTGTGTGATTTGCTGAATGCACTCGTCACACCAAAGGAGATTTCAAAAATAGTTGGAGTGTCCATAAAGACTGTTTATAATGGAAAGAAGAGAATGACTATGAGCAAAACTATTACGAGAAAGTCTGGAAGATACTATTAAAGAAGAATGGGAGAAGTTGTCACCTGAATATTTGAGGAACACTTGCGCAAGTTTCAGGAAGCGTGTGAAGGCAGTTATTGAGAAAGAAGGAGGACACATAGAATAAAAACATTTTCTATTATGTCAATTTTCTTGTGGCAAATAAATTCTCATGACTTTCAATAAACTAATTGGTCATACACTGTCTTTCAATCCCTGCCTCAAAATATTGTAAATTTTGCTTCCCCACCCTGTATACTGTAAAAAAAACAAACAAACATAAAAATACGGTATTATTCCGGCAGCAGGGGTGCCGAAAAAATACTTTTAAATAACGGAAAATAATCATCTAATTAAAAATGTGGTAATTTTCCAGAATTAAAATATAGTTTTTTGCCCTAACTTTACATCAGATTTTGCTTTTTTTTTTTTTTTAATGTTTAATAAAGAATATTTACATGTATTAAAACTATCAAATTACCTATAAATATATATATATATATATATATATATATATATATATATATATATATATATATATATATATATAAATAATTTTCAAAGAGACTAAATTGTAAAATCCACTGATAAAAACTGTATTTTAACAGTCTATCAGTGCTTATATATGTTATACATTCACAAAAATACATTTATTCAACATTTTTGTTGTGAAACCTCCCGTAATTACGCAAGATATTCAATTAACAAACAAGTCTTGTTAAACTTACAGAACAAATACTTGTTTTACGGTTAATTGTCAGTAATTTTATCTCATTTTATTTATTTATTTATTTATTCATTTTTACAGTATTAAATTTTGAATTAACAGTTTAACCTCACAAACAGAAAATAAATATTTGTGAAATTATGATTCATTTGCAAATGTATTTTAACTGTATTTTTCTGTGAAAAAAGAAAAAAAAAAAGAAAAAAAAAACTGAATTTTTTTTTGGTTATTCACAGTTACAGTTTTTTCATGTTATTTTACATTTGACATGTAAAATCACAGTCTATTTTTGTCATTTCATCAATATTTTTCCTGTATCTTCAAAATACAGGAAAAATCTGTTAAATAAACAGTGAAAATTCTGTTAAATTATAGATTCTTTTTTACTGTGTAGTTTGCTCATTGGAGTAATATTACTATGTTTGAGATACTGTGTTCCTACTCACTTTTGGTTCTGAAAGGTTTTGCTTGGCGTACTTTCTTTGTCAAAGAATTGCAGCTCCACAGACCAATCGATCGTCTACATTGCTATTTCTTGGAGAAAAAAAAAAAAAAAAATGTGGCTCAGTAGAGTTCCTTGGTATCTAGCTGATGGCTGAAGTCAAAGAGAGACTTGATGCAGTCTTGGCAGGAATCTCAGAATTAAAGGTGAGGCAGGCCACCACAAGTATCCCACTGATACCAGAGCCAATAAACACATGCTGCTCTCAGCTGGAGTCGAGCCAATGCTACAGGGAAGCAGCAGGATTAAAAGGTCTCCTGAACGATTGATAGGACAAGGTGGGTTCAGCAAAGTGAGTGACACATGGTGTGTTGCCTTCTATTAACAGTATTATATGTTTTTTTCACACTTACGATTATGTGATTAAAGTATATTACACTCTTAAGAAGATGCTAAACGCTGCTGTTCTCAAATTCCTGACTGCGAATACAAAAACATATGTTTCTATTGACAATGTACATTTCTATTAATCGCTAAAATTCTGTCTACAGGAAAATACAAGTACTAACGCAAGTATGGTCACCTTCCCAAATAGTTGTTGGAGGTTTCATGTGCAATATTTAGTGGCATCCAGTAATGATGTTGAACACAAGTTAACAAGCCCAATCCGCCAACCTTCCACTTCAGTGGCCACAAAATTCACAAAAAGCTATTTTCACAGACAGTGATTTGTCCATTTTGGCTGTGGTTCGTAGTGAGATTGTACTGCACTTTAATCCCATAAAAAGGAAAAGAAAAAAAGGAGAGAAATTCTGTTCGGATTTGCAGAATCATAGTAGAGCAGCATTGTGGACTCAACAGAGACCACAATCCCTCTGTATATATACATGAGAAATTCTAAGGTAATGAAAAAGATATATTTACACTTATTTTCCAGTGATTATACACAACAGACTCCACAAGAGGCATAGTCTGTGTCTGTGCTGGCTGGGGCACCGATAAAGGAGGGTAAACATGGGAAATTCATGGGGCCCAGCATTTGTGGGGGGGCCATAGAGCAGTGGAGGGGTCCACTGGATACAGACTAGAAGTTGTGAACATTTCATGTAAGATCCGTTGTACACTGAACAAAAATATAAACGCACCACTTTTGTTTTTGCTCCCATTTTTCATGAGCTGAACTCAAAGATCTAAAGCTTTTTCTACGAACACAAAAGGCCTATTTCTCTCAAATATTGTTCATAAATTTGTCTAAATCTGTGTTAGTGAGCACTTCTCCTTTGTCCTTTGCTGAGATAATCCATCCACCTCACAGGTGTGGCATATCAAGATGCTGATTAGACAGCAGGATTATTGCACAGGTGTGACTTAGGCTGGCCACAATAAAAGGCCACTCTAAAATGTGCACTTTTACTGTATTGGGTGGTCCAGGGGGGTCAGAAAACCAGTCAGTATTTGGTGTGACCACCATTTTCCTCACACAGTCTTCTTTATGAATTCTCTGAAACAGCTTTGGAGATGGCTTATGGTAGAGAAATGAACATTCAATTCACAGGCAAAAGCTCTGGTGGAGATTCCTGAAGTCAGCATGACCATTGCATATTCCCTCAAAACTTGTGACATCTGTGGTATTGTGCTGTGTGATAAAACTGCACATTTTGGAGTGGCCTTTTATTGTGGCCAGCCTAAGGCACACCTGTGCAAAAATCCTGCTGTCTAATCAGCATCTTGATATGCCACACCTGTGAGGTGGATGGATTATCTCAGCAAAGAAGAAGTGTTCACTAACACAAATTTAGACAGATTTGTGAACAATATTTGAGAGAAATAAACCTTGTGTGTACACAGAAAAAGTTTTAGATCTTTGAGTTCAGCTCATGACAAATGGGAGCAAAAACAAAAGTGGTGCGTTTATATTTTTGTTCAGTGTATAATAGAGGCATAGAAGTCGGGAGTCGGACGTTGAAAAGATGTCAAGTTTCAAGGTTTTTTTCATGCTAGCTTAAGTGACAGATAGATAGATAGATAGATAGATAGATAGATAGATAGATAGATAGATAGATAGATAGATAGATAGATAGATAGATAGATAGATAGTTTTTTTTTCTTTTTTTTTGTTTTTTTGGGGGCATGTTATGTTCATGAAGTGAGTAATGGCTACTATTAGAGTACACTACAAACAAAAAGTTAAGGATATTTCTTTCTTTCTTTTTTTTTTTTTTTTGCCATTTGTAAATAAAACTATGTCTGGTCATTAAAAAAATGTGTTTCAAATCAATTCACACACAAAAAAAGTAAAAAGCATTGGGCAAGAATCCAAACTGAAAAAAGTAGCCCAAAAATTAAAAATATCCATACCTTTTTTGTTTATAGTGTATGTTAAAATGTGATAAAACATCAAATTAGCAGCGCTTAATATTTTTTATTTCACACAGTTTATCAGTAAATACATGTTTCTTTGCTTCATAAATTAAACACATGGTGTCCAGCTTGGTGGACATTTTTGCAACTCCATGAAAAATAGCCAATTGTTTTTTTAATGCCCAAAGAGGAATAAAGAAAAAAATCTTGATTAATGTTCTCATAATTCATGGATGAAAGGGTTAGCACGATATCTAGGGAATGAAATGAGTAAATGCGTCGTTCCTGTTTTTAATTTTATTTCCCATCAAGCACTTCCTGTCAACCGAGCAACTTGACTGTAAGGCTATTGTTTTCCAAAATGACTAATATGTCCCAAAATACTGGTCCTATCAACTTAATGTGGAGATGTGACTATTCCTCAACTGTAGGTACCAAGTTGCCCAGTTAAAAACAACTACGTTTCTCAGAACTTTGCACATACACACACACTCACACACACTGAGACCTTCCAGTATTATGATATAGATAATCACCAACATCCATCTGTGAGTGTGTGATGCCCCAGAGAAGCTCACAAAGTGATGCATCAATCTTTATGAAACTTTGTACGTATGTTGACAGAGCGAGCATCTGTAGCCCTGTAGATTCTCATATTTATCGTGAGATTTGGAAAAAAAAAAAAAAAAAAAAAGGCATCAAAGAACCTGCCATGAAAACCCACTCCTACTGTCAGACAACATATCGCCGGTCTAGAAATTTCAAGGACAGAACTTTCATTTCTTAACAGGTTTTTTTTTGTGTGTGAAATAGGGTCTACACAGGGAACACATCAAACTCTCATGTTTCTTCTGTAATTCTTGATCTTTCTCCTGAAGAAACTCCCCAACAGCACATGTATGTACGTGCACACATAAACTCCGATAACAAAGCCGCAGATGTAGAGGAAAGACGCTCGACAAGTTACAGGTTCAAGGTGAAACATTGTGTTACTGAATCAACACCTGGGATCTGTTCCAGAAAGTGAGTTTTGTGCGAACACTGATTTCAGTAAGTCTAAGATGAGGGAATGAACCAAACCTGTTAACTGCCATGTTTTCTCCAGCAGAGCTTCAGTTCCTGTGTGTCTCACCCACGAGTTATGTCTGAAGGAACTTTCCGACACTTTTGACATTCTAACAGATGTTATGAAAGGGTAGATTCTTTCCGACCTGCACATTCATAGATTACGCACTGTGGGTGGATTTTCTTTTCTTTCTTTTTTTTTTTTTTTTTTTATAATACCTTGGATGGATGGATGGTTGTTTGGTTTTTTGGCTAGTTATTTGGTTGGTTGTTTGGTTGGCTATTTGGTTGTTTGGTTGGTTATTTTTTTGTTTGTTTGTTTCTTTGATTGGTTGGTTGGTTGGTTGGTTTTTTGGTTGGTTGTATGTTTGGTTGGTTGGTTATTTGGTTGCCTATTTGGTTGTTTGATTTGTTGGTTGTTTGGTTGGCCGGTTGTTTGGTTGGTTATTTGGTTGGCTGTTTGGTTGTTTGTTTTTTTGGTTAGTTATTTGTTTGGTTGTTTGGTTGGTTATTTGGTTGTTTGGTTGGTTGTTTAGTAGTTTGGTTGGTTTTTTGGTTGTTTGGTTGCCTGTTTGGTTGGTTGGTTGGTTATTTGGTTGGCCATTTGTTTAGTTGTTTGGTTGTATGGTTGGTTGGTTGGCTATTTGGTTGCCTGTTTGGTTGTTTGTTTGGTTGGTTGGGTGGGTGGGTGGGTGGATGGATTGCTGTTTCCAGAGCTCAAAAATGCCACAAACATCTCAAGAAGGTCAAAGTATTCTCTTTTATTTCTGAAGCAGACCTTGAAGAAGCCTGTAGGGAATAAAATGTACTCAAGTTCATTTTTAAACTAAATTTGATCAGATCTTCTTGAACTCAAAAATCTCCCAGGGTTCTGGTTTAGGTTCAGAGGTTATAGCATCTGTGGTCTCGAACAAACTCCTGAATGCAGTACGGTTCAGCTAACAAGCCGAATGTTGCATTGATGCTCACTATTGTTGAAAAAACAAAGAAAAGGTACCAATTTTAAGAGACAATATCTATGCATAGGATTTGCATAATTCTTGTAGAATTTTTTTTGCCAACTATCACTCAAATTGCTTTGTAGGATATATTCCTTTATTACTGTTTCATGTTATTATTGTGTTGGTTTACACTTTATTCAACCTTTAGTAATCTGTATAGTTATACTTCTCATGCCAATAAGAGAAAAACTGAATGTAAATTGAACATATTTTTTTATATTTATAGTTTTCTGCTAATTCTTAAGTGAGTATTTTTCTCTGTTTTGTAATCAGTGTTCCATGACCTTCCAAACCACCTCATAAACAGTGTTGTGTGATTCACACAGCTTAATGTGATCTTTTTCTTTTTCATTTTGTTGCTGCTGAATACAGTCACATGCATTTGTTTAAAAGGGCTTATGCAGAATCAAAAGAAGGCCTTGTGCCTTTATTTGTAACTGTATAAATAACTAACTAGGCTAACTCTATGAATGCCAGGCTTCAGGTGTCGTGACATTGCTAAATGGCAATGAAACTGCCAGCGAGTGAAAGACAGAGGGCTTTTCAATCTGAAGTAGTTCATTATTATATGTGGCGACTAGAGCAAAACATATTCAAGCAGAAAAGAGGAGAAGCAAGCTTTTTTGTTTTATATATATATATATATATATATATATATATATATATATATATATATATATATATATTTATATATATATACTACCGGTCAAAAGTTTTAGAACACCCCAATTTTTCCAGTTTTGTATTGAAATTTAAGCAGTTCAAGTCCAATGAACAACTTGAAATGGTGCAAAGGTAAGCAGTGAACTTCCCAGGGGTAAAAAAAAAAAAAAAAAAGGTAAGGTTAAACAAATATTAAAAAAAAAAAAAAAAAAATATATATATATATATATATATATATATATATATATATATATATATATATATAATGTACATTTCAGAATTATACAAAAAGGCGAACAAGAAATGGGTTAACAATTTAAAGCAGTTCTGCAGCAATGGAGAGTGATCAAGCCTCAAAAGTTGGTGCTACCAGTTCCTAATGGTGTCCCAATGTTTGTGAATTCCTTCCAACCCCCTCTGTCTGCATAAAAGTAGAGTTGGAACGCACTTTGGTACCATACCAATGTGAGCATTATTTGAACAGTATTGTACTGCAGAAAGTAGTGTGTTACTATAAAAATGGCGAGGAAAAGGCAATTAACGATAGAAGAGAGACAGACCATCATAACACTTAAAAATGCAGGTCTGTCCTACACAGAAATTGCCAAGAAAGTCCAAGTGTCTGTGAGTCCAGTTTTCTTCACCATCCAAAGGCACTCAGAAACTGAAATGCTGACAGGAGAAGGTCTGGCAGAGCCAAAGACACAACAGAATCAGAAGACAAGTTTCTGAGAGTCAACAGCTGGAGTGAGAGGAGACTCACAGGACAACAGCTTCAAGCACAGCTCAATAGTGGTCCTAGTAAGCAAGTCTCAGTTTCAGCTGTGAGGAGAAGACTTCCATTTGCAGGTTTGATGGATCGAGTTGCAGCAAGAAAGCCATTGCTGAGACTTCAGAATAAGACAAAGAGGCTTGTCTGGGCCATGAAACACCACCAGTGGACTACTGAAGACTGGAAGAAGGTGTTATGGACAGATCAAACCTGCAACTGGAAGTCTTCTCTTTGCAGCTGAAACTCAGACTTGCTTACTACGACCACTACTGAGCTGTGCTTGAAGCTGTTCTCCTGTGAGTCGCCTATCACTCCAGCTGTTGACTGTCATAAACTTGTCTTCTGATTCTGTTGTGTCTTTGGCTCTGCCAGACCTTCTCCTGTCAGCATTTCAGTTTCTGAGTGCCTTTGGATGGTGAAGGAAACTGGACTCACAGACACTTGGACTTTCTTGGCAATTTCTCTGTAGGACAGACCTGCATTTTTAAGTGTTATGATGCTCTGTCTCTCTTCTACCGTTAATTGGCTTTTCCTCTTTTCCATTTTTATAGTAACACACTACTTTCTGCAGTACAATACTGTTCAAATAATGCTCACAACAGTATGGTACCAAAGTGTTTTCCAACACTACTTTTATGCAGACAGAGGGGGTTGGAAGGAATTCACAAACATTGGGACACCTGTAGGAACTGGTAGCACCAACTTTTGAGGCTTGATCAACCTCCATTGCTGCAGAACTGCTTTAAGTTGTTAACCCATTTCTTGTTCGCCTTTTTGTATAATTTTGAAATGTACATTATTTTTCAGTTTTGTTTAACCTTACCTTTTTTTTTTTTTTTTGACCTGTGGCAGTTCACCACTTACTTTTGTACCATTTCAAGCTGTTCATTGGACTGGAACTGCTTGAATTTCAATACAAAACTGGAAAAATTGGGGTGTTCTAAAACTTTGGACCGGTTGTATGTATGTATGTATGTATGTATGTATGTATGTATGTATGTATGTATGTATGTATGTATGTATGTATCTATCTATCTATCTATCTATCTATCTATCTATCTATCTATCTATCTATCTATCTATCTATCTATCTATCTATCTATCTATCTATATTAGTACTGTCAAATGATTAAAATGTTTTAATTAGATTAATCACAGGGTTGCTGTGGATTAATTTCGATTAATCACAATTAAATGTCATTCATTTTTAATCTATATTAATCACATTTCATTTTGCATGAGCAAACAGACTATATATGCACTTAACGCATTTGTCACAAGCTGGGCGATGGGTTAGCCGAAGTGCGAGCAGAATCCCCAACTAACTTACACTTTACATTAATGTAGTATTTTGCAGGAAATGGGAAGTGGAAGTGAGCTGGAAGTGCTGTGATGAAAAGAAAACTCCATCCTGCAGAGTGTGTATAATACTTCATGTCGGTCAACTGTTCCGTCTTGGATTTTTTGTCCTCATATTTCCATCCAGAGGACCTACGTGCTGTTTAGTGTCTTCCATCTTTATCGGTTGGTTCTGCTGCCTCTAACTCTACTTGGACAAACTGCCCCAAATGCGTTGACAGAGACGTTCATAGTCACTGTGTTAAATTTTTCAATCAGATTGGCTTTTAAGAAGCTCAATGCCTCATTTATTGTGATGCTCTCCCATTGTGTATTATAAATGATTTTTTCCATAGTATTGTGGCTTCACACTGTTCCAGAAGCTCTTAATGGTTACGCCAGTCTCAACAGTCTTAAATGACAAATACAATACTTTCAGACACATGCCTTGGTAAAATAGCTGTGCTACAGGAAGGTCTACATGTGATGTATAGCAATGTCATTTTGCACACCACTCCTCACTTTGCCCCTCAATTTTAAGCTATTGACGCCATGTTGTGTCACGAAAGAGCTTCAAGACAAACACGCTGTATAATTGCTTTCGTAAGGAACCGCTTTTAAGTCCCAAGGGTTCTAATGTTGTTCCCATGATAGTTCCATTATCTAACATTGCTTTCACCTTCCTACTGTGATATGCTCGGAGCTGCAAGTAATCATGGGTAGAGGAAAAGATTAGAAGCTGCACTCAGAGGGTTGTGGTCTGCAATCACCTTGATGCATCTCTTTTGCAAATGATTCATTGCCCTTCACCCTTTTTCAATGATCCTTTTCCAGATCATTAAAGCACCTTTGGCTTGAACTTTGGTGTCACACATCATCTAGAGCTCCCACCCTACTATTCAGCCCACCACCTCTGTCACCCCCCACCCACTTCCTGACCCACGCTTCTAGTATTGAGAAACCATCCTTCACATCGTGCAAAAACAACCCTCAACAAATCGCTTCTCAATAGGGAGTAAATGACTCCTTCACAATCAATGCTATTTTCCTCAGATGCGACACATTAGTTACTGCCACTTGCTACCACAGCCAGTTATTTGTCAAACAGCTGGTTCATGGTGTGCCTTCAGTGTGGTAAAACTCCTAGATAGGTGGTAAAAAGGTACACGGCCACATACTGAGAATTCTTATTTTAACATTAAAGCAAGCATGATAAAGGATTCAACATTACATGTGCTATTAAACACTCCTAAACCTCACATAGAACATGCACATCAATCTTCTACATGTGGACGCCTTAATGATATGAACAGGATGAGAGTGCTTGAAGAACACACATGCATTGCCTCAACGCCGGCTGTAGGCTGAATAGATTATTCCTGTAGTTTGAGTCTTGTATCATCGCAGAGACCTGCAGAATTCTCCCTTTTGGCTGTCCTCATCAAAACCACTGAAACCAGCACTGGGGACACCTAGCCTTGTTAAACCAATGTGCTGCACACTGTAACTTGCCGTGCTTTGTTGCCAGCAGACGGAATAATTGGTGGCATCAATTAAAGTGTGCTTACAGTCTTACCATCACACTGGCACACTTCACTGCTCTCCAGGGTGCAAAAAGAACAAAAGATGTCCAGCTCCACCTGAGTAACATGGCAACTAGAGCAATTTTAGAACCAATTATGTTCTTCATTAAGACTCTGTATGGTCAACATTTCTTCGAGTGGAAAAAAACAAAAACCCTCAACCTATCCTTTCTCAAATAGTGGCGTGCGAGACTGCATATTTAAGTAAATACAGGGTCAGTATCACCGATACTGATCCCGATACATTTCAATAATTAAGGTGGATGCATCATCAAACTGCTAAATCTCAATTAATTTTCATGATTTTTAAGTGTTTTGTGATGTTTCTTTTTTTTATTATTAAAGAGTTAAAACCCAGGACAGAATTAGGGCAAAGTTTATAGGTAAATAGAAAATACTTTGTTATCAAAATAAGTTTTTTTCAGAAAGAATAGAACAGTAATAAAACTATTTTTCCCCATACATTGTCATGTCTGGAATTTTTTTCTTAAATTAACAAAGTGCACAAAATGATCACCAGAAAACAAATTAAAACAAATTCTTTTTTTCAGGTACTGTTCAGAAACTGCAATACGAAAATTAGGGATGCACCGCTACCACTTTTTTCCAGACCGAGTACGAGTATGAGTACTTACATTTGAGTACTTGCCAATACTGAGTACCAATACGAGTACTTAATAATCCCATTCCACTTCTTAGTTCCTTTTGTAAATGTGCTTTATTGTTGTTGTCATTAGTCTGACTCAGGGGTGTCAAACTCATTTTCTTCCAGGGGGCCACATTCAGCCCAATTTAATCTGAAGTGGGCCGGACTAGTAAAATAATAGCATGATAACCAGTAAATAATGACAACTAAAACTTGTTTAAGTGCAAAAAATAACATTCAATTATGCCAATATTTACATTTACAAACTATCCAAACAAAAAGGATGTGAATAACCTGAAAAATTAAATTTGTTAAGAAATGGAAGTCCAATTTTGTCAATATTATGCCTCAATTTATCATTTATACATATGCATTACAGATCCGATCTACAAAGTGACAAAACATTTAGTAACAGGCGGAAAATTGTTAAAATTGCACTTAATTTTCTTTAGACATTTCAGGTTGTTCATATTTGTTCAGGTTATTCACATTTTATTGTTAAAGGATAATTTCTTCATGTAAATATTTTCATAGTTTAATGATTTTTTGCACTAAATCAAAGAGAAAAAATAGGTGTTGTTATTACGATATAATTTTTGAGTTCAATGCCGTACCTTGCACTTTGTTAATTCATCCTGTGGGCCGGATTGGAACCTTTGGCAGGCCGGTTTTGGCCCCCGGGCCGCATGTTTGACACCTGTGGTCTGACTGGAACAAGGTGCTGCAACTGACATTTAACCCTTTCATGCACAGTGGTCACTCCAGTGGACAGCTATTCTCCAGCTGTAAATTCATGGGTTTTATTGTTTTCGTTCCATACCAGCCAACACAGTGGACACTTATGCATCATCCCATACAGTGCATTTCATACCGTTACTGTAACTATGCTGTTCTTGATAAACCTGATCTGCAGTGACATGTTTGAGTGTAAATCAACAAACAAAACAGGGTTTTTTTTTTCAAATTATCACCATGAAATGAATAATAACTAGTATTAGAGTATGTTAAAATGTAGGAAAACATCTGATTAGCAACATTAAAAATGTTTTTATTGCATACTTTTCCATATCACGTTCTGATATTAGGTTTTAAATACATGTTTTTCTTTGTTTGAAAAATTAAATGCACGGGGTCCGGCTGAGTGGACAGTTTTGTAACGCCTTAAAAAAACAAACAAAAAAAAAAACAAAACTAAATTGCATGTTTTTTTCATGCCTAAAGAGCAATAAAAACACACAAATATTATGACCAAGGTTCTCATAATTACATGAAAGGGTTAATGTGTTGGAATGAGTGTTTCTCAATTAATCCACCAGGGGGCGCCACTCTGAATTAACCATACTGGACAAATACCACGAAGAAAACTAAAGATTTTTAAGAAGAAGAAAGTCAGTAATAACAAACACGGAGACGACAGAGGTGACACTAATGTGATACTAATGTTGAAGCGTTTTCGCTGGTAAGGTTTAAAAACTTAGATTCAGCAGGTAGACAAAAGAGAAATGAGGAATAGTATCTGGTATCCGATCCGAACTGAGTTGGTTCCACAGTGGAATAGTGGAAACGCGGCATTCGATATTTCCCTCTTCCAGCACACCTAGTTCAATTCATGATCAACTCATCATCAAGCTCTGCAGAAATCTAACAATGTAATGGCTTCCAGGTGTGCTAGAAGAGGGAAATATCGAAAACATGCAGGATACCGACCCCCGAGAACCGGATTTGGACACCCCTGCTCTAAACATTAGCTTTTTGGTTGAAATGTTGCAGCATCCAAAAACATCTATTGTCGTTATCTAAAGGTGTATCATTTCAAATAAGCCGTCACTTGTCCCTGATAGTGCTTTTATATACAGAAAGTAAACAAGGCTGTAAAGAAATATGTGAGGTTTTTGTTTTATTTAGGCTTTTTTTTCAATAGGAGATTTCTGTTTGCCACCAGAGATGAAAAAGCAATCTTATGACGTCTCTATTTCTATCATGCACTTGTATTGTTGACCTTGAAGAGGAATGCCTCTGTGATCATTGTCACTTTTATTCCCACCCGTCTCCCATACCTTAGGAAAATAGGTTTGTGCGATACAAAGCGGTAAGTAAAGCTCAGTGGATGAATTCTGGTGGCTGTTCATTTGTTTTTCCCAGGTATGTACTGTATGCGTTAGGAAGACAGAACGTGTATTGCATGTGACAAAGTTTTCAGTCATGCGCTTTGATCAATACAAAGAAGAGAAATTATAGAACCAGAACTGACAGATCTGAAACGTACGGCACTTCAACAAATGCGTCATGAGATCAAAACCTTTTAAACATTCTGAGCGGATCAGCAGAGTGTATTTTTTGTGACACACACACACAAAAGATACCTGTACGTAGGAAAACCAATTAAAAGTACGTCAGTGTATTCATGAGGACGACACAGAGTGTTAGCACAGAAAGAAAGTGAAAAGCAGCATTTTACTACACGTTTAATCAGTCTGATGATTTTATTGCATTAAAAGACAAACGAGAGAAGCACTCGGAGAGCACAGACCTACGCCAAGAGAGATCTGCCCCACACCCCCCTTCATTTGTTCATTATTTTCTTCATTTGTCTTCATTTTGTTCATTATTTTCTTCATTTTTCTTCATTTTGTTTTTATATTTTCTTATTTTTCTTAATTTTGTTTTTAATATTTTCTTCATTTTTCTTCATTTTGTTCATTATTTTCTGAATTTTTCTTCATTTTGTTTTTATATTTTCTTATTTTTCTTCATTTTGTTTTTAATATTTTCTTCATTTTTCTTCATTTTGTTCATTATTTTCTTCATTTTTCATTTTGTTTTTAATATTTTCTTCATTTTTCTTCATTTTGTTCATTATTTTCTTCATTTTTCTTAATTTTGTCTTTATATTTTATTCATTTTTCTTCATTTTGTTTTTAATATTTTCTTCATTTTGTTCATTATTTTGTTCATTTTTCATTTTGTTTTTAATATTTTCTTCATGTCTGTTCATTTTGTTCAATATTTTCTTCATTTTTCTTCATTTTGTTTTTAATATTTTCTTATTTTTCTTCATTTTGTTTTAATATTTTCTTCATTTTTCTTCATTTTGTTCATTATTTTCTTCATTTTGTTTTTATATTTTCTTATTTTTCTTCATTTTGTTTTTAATATTTTCTTCATTTTGTTCATTATTTCCTTCATTTTTCTTCATTTTGTTTTTAATATTTTCTTCATTTTTCTTCATTTTGTTCATCATTGTCTTCATTTTTCATTTTGTTTTGAATATTTTCTTCATTTTTCTTCATTTTGTTCATTATTTTCTTCATTTTTCTTCATTTTGTCTTTATATTTTCTTCATTTTTCTTCATTTTGTTTTTAATATTTTCTTCATTTTTCTTCATTTTGTTCATTATTTTCTTCATTTTTCATTTTGTTTTTAATATTTTCTTCATGTTTGTTCATTTTGTTCAATATTTTCTTCATTTTTCTTCATTTTGTTTTTAATATTTTCTTCATTTTGTTCATTGTTTTCTTCATTTTTCTTCATTTTGTTTTTAATTTCTTCATTTTGTTCATTATTTTCTTCATTTTTCTTCATTTTGTTTTTAATATATATATATTTTTTTCATTTTTCTTCATTTTCTTCATTGTTTTCTTCATTTTTCTTCATTTTGTTTTTAATATTTTCCATTTTTCATTTTGTTCAATATTTTCTTCATTTTTGGTCATTTTGTTTTTATATTTTCTTCATTTTCTTCTTTATTTTCTTAATTTTTCTTCATTGTGTTTTTATATTCATTTTTCTTAATTTTGTTCAATATTTATATTTTCTTCATTTGTGTGCATTTTGTTCATTATTTTCTTCATTTGTGTTCATTTAATTTTTATATTTTCTTCATTTTTGTGCAGTTTGTTCATTATTTTCTTCATTTGTGTTCATTTAATTTTTATATTTTCTTCATTTGTGTGCATTTTTTTCATTATTTTCTTCATTTGTGTCCATTTGATTTTTATATTTTCTTTATTTTTGGGCATTTTGTTCATTTTTTCCTTCATTTGTGTTCATGATGTGAGTCCATTCCTCCTTCTGATTGGACCAACCCCCCCACTCCCCGATCACCATCAAAATTTAATCATTTGTTCCTTGTGCAAGTATCAGCATTTCCTGAAAATTTCCTGAAAATCCTTCCATAACTTTTTGAGTTATCTTGCTAACAAACAAACAAACAAACAAACAAACAAACACACATGCACACACACAAAGCAAAGTGATCACAATACTTCCTGGCAGAGGTAATAAAGGTGTGCAACTAAAATAAGCAATATGTCAGATCATACCTGAATGGTCAGCTGACTGCATTTGCTGCACTGGTTCATCACTTCAAAGACATATTTAGCATTCTCCGTCTGTTAGGTTAACCTTGCAAAATGGGGCAATGCGCCTTTCTACATTCACACAACTGTGAAAATGTTTGTGCGGTTAGAATAACAAACAGACACACAAAAGGGAATGTGCATAGCTATTGACATTGGTAGGTTATTTTGAGGAGAAAAAATGTCATATTCCTTATCATATGGATAAAAAAAAAAAAAAAAAAAAGCAATGTAACATTATTTCTAAATGGTCATTGCGTACTAACGATGATATTTCAGGCTGAATCATTTACCAGATGGTTCACTATGAAGCAAATAATAAAGGTGACCCATAAGCAGCAACTCTGAGAGCTAATCAAAGACACATGGGCAGCGGCCATATTGACCGAGACAGATCAAAGCGGCGGTGTAACTTCTGAGACATGTATTCGTCTCCGAATGCAGCAGTAGCCAGTTAACAAACGTTCCACAGATGAAACAAACCCTTTAAATAAATTATTTTTTATATGAACAGGCATGGATTTTTATTTTATTTATTTTTTTTATATGAAAGGCTGGTGGTCTATGAACTTGGTTTTAATTTATTTTTCCTATTACGTTATGAAAAACATATTTTGGACCTGTATCTCAGCAGTGTAGGTATCATAACTTATTCATTTTCTTCGATGATAAATTCTAAACCCCTGTTTCAAATGGAAATGAAATGTTTCTTGTTCACCCATAAAGACCCGGTGCTACTTATGTGGCAGTTCCCAAATTAATTTTTCTCTATTTCTACCTTTCTTAACCCTCTGGTATCCCATCCAGCAAGGCCCTTACTAAGCACCAAGTGTGTCTTTTTCGCACCAATTGTGGAATAATGTCAAAAAAATGTTCATACAGTTTGTTTTTAATTCTTTTACACTTTTTTTTTTCTATTTCATCAACTTGAGCAGTAAATAAAAATACCAAATACTCAATAATTGTCACATTTTTTAACCCTTTAAATGCCGTGTTTGTAATGTAAGCAAACTATTTATTTTTTATGCAAAAAACACACACAAAAAAAATATTTTTTTCATTATACTACATAAAAAGTGGATCACATATTATTTGATTTTTGCTGCCTGGCATATGTCAATGATTAACTCCGACAATGGTTAATTTGCATTATTATTTTTGGCGCTAGGTCAAATGTTCAAAAAATACTAGCATCTGTCACCAAGTGTGCGTAAAATGCACACCTATAAATCAAACTATTAAATATTATATATTGATTTATTTTTCTGCTCTAATTTGATTTTATTTTTGTAAATCCAGGTCAGCCCTAATCATACATGTCAAATGGAAGAAATAGTGTGTTTTAGGCACACTTGGGAGACAGATGCTAGTCTTGTAATTTTCTTTTGTTTACAATGTGCACATTTTAGTTGGTGGCCAGAATTTTAAAGATCATGCAAAAATGAACAACTTTTGAATTCTAACCTTATTTAAATTGTGAAAAATAATATAATATAATGATTATAATATGATTATAATGATAATATAATGATTTTTTTTAAAACAAAGTGCAAAGTGTGCCTAAAAGGCGCACCCAGATACCGGAGGGTTAACTGATTTATCACTATTTTTTTTTTTTTTTTAATTAATTTCTATTTATTCATTTAGCTACAGGATAGTGTGTATTGGCATTAGTTACATAGAACAAGATGCATGCACCAGATTTAGCCGAGAAGCTAATTTCCATCTGTTGTCCTGGACAAACGACTAACACAACAAACATCACTTAGATTACAAAGTCATAATATACTGGAAGAAAACCGTTAAACATGACAGATATAGAAAAGTCTGCTCAGATTGAATGGCTTCATCCAAATACATAAAATACATTCAATACCTACAATACATTTTAAAAATACACTAACCTTCCTAGAGCAAGAATAAGATATAAAAGATAGAATGAAAAGAAGAGAAAGAAGAAGAAAAAAAGGAGCAAGAAGAATATATAAATATATAGATAAATGAGGTAATTGTGGAACTGCAAACCAGACATAGAAAAAAATACAAGTAAAAACAAGTAAAATGTTTTTGGAATATTATTCTCTGTATTTTGCATTTCTTGGTGTAAATCATGTACTTTCCTGTATTTAATTCACAGATCACGTAGATGTTCATGAAAACTCAGAGTAAATTCAAAATTAATAAGGTAAGATAAGATATTCCCACAAGGGGAAATTCCAAAGAGTGGAGTAAAGACACACGAGTAAAAGGAGGATTCAGTTAATACAATGAATAGATACATAATAGGAAATATAGAAAAAAACAAACAAACAAACTTAAGAAATACTATTTACAGCTGTTGTGTACATGTTGAATATGTTACAGGTTGGATAGGGGAGATATTTATATGTACACCTATATATGCATATATACTCACATAATTTTATATATATATAGACGTGTACAAATGATACGTGTGTGTGTATGTGTACTTGTATTTTGTGGGTATATGTATAAACGTATGTATGTGTATATGGATGGATGAGTATGTGTGTGTGTGAATAGATATATAAATATAAAAGATTAATGTAAAAGGAAGATGGGCATATAGATTATTAATAATATTTTAGGGAGAGGAGGTGGGATTAAATAAATTGCACTTCTTCCCACCCCTTTTCGGGCATATAAATGGAACTATTGTGCTGTTCTTCTGTCTAAGAGTGTTATGACTGTTGATATTTGTATTATTTGTATGTTTTGCTTGTTCACATATATGTTAAATTTCATTGCATATTCAGAATAAATCACTAAATATGAGTATAGTTTATTGCATAGATTATTTGAAGCAGTTTCTGTTGTGGAGCCTAACAACAGCAGGAGGGAAAGACCTGCGATCCCACTCCTTCACACACTTTGGGTGCATCATCGTGACACTAATGGAGCTCCTTAGTGCAGTTGCAGTCTTTAATTATATCAAAACAGAGAAAAACTAGAAGCACTCCGAGAGCACAGACCTCCGCCAAAGCAGATCAGTGCCCTGGATTTGGATGAAAATTTCAGGAAATGTTGATACTGGCACAAGGAACAAATGATGAAATTTTGGTGGTGATCGGGGGTGGGGGGGGGGGCACTGATCTGCCTTAGCGGAGGTCTGCACTGTCTTTTCTCGAAAAACACTCGTAGAACGCAGACCTCCGCCAAGGCAGATCAGTGCCCCCCCCACCCCCGATCACCATCAAAATTTCATCATTTGTTCCTTGTCCCAGTATCAACATTTCCTGAAATTTTCATCCAAATCCATTCATAACTTTTTGAGTTATCTTGCACACAGACAGACAGACAAACAGACAAACCAACGCCGACAAAAACATAACCTCCTTGGCAGAGGTAATGAAGAAAAAGTTACTTTTTCAGCAAAAATTTTGCTAACTCAATGTAAAAACAAGTGTGTCCATTCACTGTCATTGATCCAACTCCATGGGTTTTACTGGTGAATCAATGTTGTAGAAGATGATGGTGTTTCCACGGTAACTACAGAGCCTCTGAATGGCCAAATGGGTCAAATTTGATGACCGTGAAAAGATGACAAACTGTATTTTATGCTACTTGGTACCGGCTCGACTCGACTCGGGTACCAGATACTATTCCTGGAGACCGTTTCCATTACAGGATACTACCGACTTTAGAGTAGCTGGTTGTCATAGCAACACTGCAAGGAATAATAATAATAATAATAATAATAATAATAATAATAATAATAATAATAATAATAATAATAATAATAATAATAACAGCAATAATAATAATAACAACAACAACAATAATAATAATAATAATAATAATAATAATAATAATAATAATAACAGCAATAATAATAATAACAACAATAATAATAATAATAATAATAATAATAATAATAATAATAATAACAATAATAATAATAATAATAATAATAATAATAATAATAATAATAGCTTTATTTATATAGCACCTTTTTAAAACAAAGTTTACAAAGTGCTTGACAGACAAAGCAGAGGGCACAACAGCAGGATACAAGATGCAAGTAAAAACACTAAAACGTAAGAGAGATGTGTACAACAAATGCAAAAATAAGACACTTCGAATAAATTAAGTGAATCGGAGTAAAGAGAGCAAGGATAACGTAACACGATGCTGTCAAATCAATGCAAAAATGAAGAAATGAGATCAAACAACATCATGTATGAGAATATATATTAATAATCAAACAGGATAAAATTCTAATTTAAAAAAATAAAATTAAATTAAAAATTAAAACGGGACAAATATCACTTAAAAGCAAGTCAATAAAAATGCGTTTTAAGGAGTGATTTAAAAAGTAATTTTAAAAAGTAACTAAGTAAGAGCTGCTGATAAACTCGCTCGTTGCGCGTTACCCCGTCAAACTCACGCTGAATCTTTTCATCCACCACCAAGGACAGAAATGTCTCAACCTCCTCGACCGACCGATATATTTACTGTAAACTTTCAAATCTGTTTTTGTTTTTTGTTTTTTTTAATGTTTAATAGCATGTTTTGCATTGATAACGCAATGACGCAGAGACAACTTTTTTGACCAATCAGTGGTCTCCAGTGTTTAAACATGACATTTTAGTATCTCTTCATCCATTTCGGAATCTCGGCCTAGCAAGGATTAGTACCGGGTACCAGATTCCAGGTTCTTTTACGTAATGGAAACGCAAAAAGGCCGAGTCGAGTCGAGTCAAGTCGTTACCACGCACTTGAAATGCAGCATTACACCAATTATTTGCATGTATTGATAGGATTCGTGGATCAACAGGTATTAAACAGTTTATATCTGTAGATGTCTTGTGTCACCGGTGACTATTTGGGTCTCTAAGGGTTAATTTTTCTGTTAAGTGCATTTGAGAATTTAAGGATTAAATGCATCCTTAGACGTATTGGGTATAAATATTAACAAAACTGGACAAAAATAGGCAGCGACAAGACAAAAGAAAGTAGTAGCACCTATTTGTAACAAAGCAAGGACAAGGTTGTAGTTGAATCAGTTGAATGATCTCAGCAAGAAAGTATGTATCTCACGACAAACACCTATATTGTATGTCACCTGAAGTGTGTCATATGTTTTGCGGTGTCATACAGCGGCTGCAGAGACAAACCACACATTTTGCAGAACGTACCAAGGTCAAAGCAGAGACAAGACAAAAGTGATTGCTTTTCTTCTGTGTGTGTGTGTGTGCTGTTGTGAGGTGTTGGGATGCATTAATCAGGTTACGGAAATAGAATAGTTTGTTTGTGTGCGTGATAGAAAATGATGCTATTAGTGTAGGGAAGGTGGGTACAGATGGAAATAAGTTTCTTCTTCTTTTCCCACAAAACCGACTTCGCAATAAATCAACTGCTTGTTGTGTGGACTGACGTACAATCCTCACTGGTATTGTAGGTGTGGTGTGATAGAAAAGAACAGTCGCTACATTATGAATTGTCTTCAAGGCATTCCTTATGTTTTATTGATTATTAATCCAATGTAAAGCTCTGTAAGAGACGTTTGGTTTGATGTTTGAAGCGTGGGAGACACTGTGGAGTATATATGGAAATAATAAAACATATTCAGTTCAACACCCCTTCAATAGCCTATAGCCCTTTTTCATGCTCTTGAAATATTCATTGTTTCTACATTAATTTCTCAACTTTTATGTCACATGTGGGAAAAATTGGTTCGTCTTTAGCATATAATTGAAATACAGGTTGTTACGACAAATATTGACTGAATTACATACTATGTAAGTAAGTAAGTAAAGCTTTATTTATATAGCACTTTTTCAAACAACATGTTACAAAGTGCTTCACATAAAGGGGAGATAAATCAAATCAAATCCAATTTTAAGCCAGTTTACAGAAACCCAACAGAATCCTCCAGGAGCAAACACTTATGACTGGTGACAGTGGCGAGGAAAAACTTCCCTTTTAACAGGCAGAAACCTCGAGCAGACCCAGACTCCTGAAGGATGGCTGTCTGCCTTGACTAGTTGGGGTTAGAGCGAGGAAAGTAAAGGAAGAGAAAAGAGAGAGCGATAGAGATAGAGAGAGACTGGGGGAGAGGATGGAGAGGGGGGAGGTAGGTGGAGACACATGCACAGATAACCGAACTAGAACATGTATAGAACAGTATAATAAACACCATTGTAATTATATGGATAAGTGAGTGATGACGATAAAGGTGGAGAGAGGCAGGACCACAGCAGCAGGTCCGGAGATAAAGGTAGAGAATGTATGAGCTGCTTATTGGTTATCATGCTATCGATAACTATTTAATGACAGCAAAAAGACTAATTAAATATGTCATGTGGAATGCTAAATTATTTGGAATTAATGTAATAAAAAATGCTGTTATGCTAATTGTCATTAACTCTCTAATGCCAAATGTATCATATTTGATATATGAGTTTTGAAGTCCTCTACATGATCAGTGTGACTTTTTTTTTTTTCTTGAAAAACCTGATGTATACAATTAGATACATGCAATGCACAGATAATCCACCGGGGGGAGGAGTTCATTCACCAGAGGTCTTTCCAGTGACACTACAAGATTGTCGTTAATGAGGAAGGAGGCAGAATTTTGGCAATTTTGAAAAGGAATTTCCAATTTGTTAGATATGTTTGTGTTCTATTATGTTTTTGTTTGTTCAAAAATAATAGTATTTGAGCATTGAGACCTGATGGATCAAATATGATACAAAAATGAAACTCAGACATGGAAATTGATATTTGACAAAAAAAAAAAAAAATTGGAGGTTGTTAAGAAGGACCAATAAAGGCTCCTGTTTCAACGAACTGGATTTTTCTGTCGGTGCTTTAATGGTTCAGGCTTTACAGGGTTAAACTCATGCCTATCAGTGCAGTATACTGCACAAATGATAATACTGCAGAATATAATTACACATGTTTGGCTTTGAAAAATCGAAGGTCAGGCCACATTACACTGTAACTGTTGTAATGCATGTAAGACTTGGAAAGATTAAAAAAAAAAAAAAAAACACAAACTCATAAGCTAGATCAGGGGTTCCCAAAGTTGGGTACCCCCAGGGGTACTTGGAAGTAGCCTAGGGGGTACTTGACCTTTTGTTTAAGAAAAATATTTTAAATAAGTCATCATGTACCAAATACAAAATAAATAATGAGAATTAATGCTGAAATATAAAACAAAATAAATACATTCATATAATAGTTTTATTTTCAATCATTTTGTTTAAGCTTTGGTAACATTTTACGAACATGTCCATTTTATATTATTCAAAATGAGTTTATTCGCGCAGCTAAGTAATTATTTTTTGTTGATGAAAGGTTCTTTTTAACTAATGACCGACTTATTTATTTTTCTAATCAGTTTTCAGTTTATATTTTACACAAAAACTTCACTTTAAAAAAATGTGTTTTTATATATTACAGTTAAATATATGTTGTTTGTTTACAAAGTCTTGGAAATATAAACAGATACCTTTGGCACAGGAACTAATTTTGCCTAATAATCCTGAAGCGAAAGTTGGGGGGTACTTGGCTAAAAAAGTCTATTTCAGGGGGTACTCCACTGTAAAAAGTTTGAGAACCACTGAGCTAGATCGAATGACAAAGCTAACAGTGAATGTGTCTTTGACTTTGAACTAAATCCTAAAATGCACCAGGATCAATCATTGGAATCTAGGTCTAGGTGTTACCTAGGCCTCAGAACACATGAGCATAGTTTAAAATATGTTCCGAAGAAGACAATAATAAAAAATATGTTTATCAAAGTTCCTGAATGTGGCCATGAAGTGAGCTACGCTGAAAAGTTAACAAAAATGTGCAAATGTGACTGTTCCCAGCTGTACAAAACAAATGGATTCAGATATCGACTTTTTTTTTTTTTTTTTTCTCTGTGTTACCTGAAAGACTTAATGCACACTAGACTCTCTTCACTCTTTTTTTTTTTTTACTAAGCTTTTATTTGTCTGTTGTACTCCATCCACTGTGTGCTATTTCTCGTCCGTTAAACTCATCAATATTTGATGAAGAATCAGCTCTTAACCATTACAGCTAACCTTGGACGAAGCTCAGCGCTATAATCTTAGCTAGCGTAGTGCCCCACTAACATGCGGGCCAGTAACCTTCATACTTTGCAATTATTTTAAAAACAGCATCTCATCTCACCACAACGGTATACGTGAAATAAACTTCGCTAAAGCTTCACAATAGGATGTTGTTGCTCACCCTGGAGCCTCAAATCTGTTTGCAAACTCTGGAAATAATACCAGTAAACTGTTGGAAATCAGACCGTGGCACAGATGGGTTTAGCACAACTGCGCTCATCCTTGACCTTTGACCTTTTAATGTAATGAGAATTCACGTAAAAACATCAATTACTTTATTTCACCTGTCTGTCTGTACGTTGTAAGAGATTATGGCTGGGGACATTTTAATATTACACTGATGAGATATGAGACACACACAGTCACACAGTCACACACTGTGCAAGTTATTGGATGTATTTGCATTTATCTCCCCATCGAGTGGCTGTAAGTATGAAGACATTCACTCCAATAAAAATCAAACTTTTACTCCTTTTAGAGTAAAGGTTTTGTCAGAGAACTTAAATTGCAAAGAAGGTCAATATATCACTTCATTGTAACAAAATTACCCAGATAAAGAGCTGCTTTTCTGCCATTATGGACTGAAAAGAATACCTTAGGTTAGTCTTTTTTTTTTTTTTTTTTTTTTTTTTACCTCAGCGTTTAAACCACAGGGGTCAAACATGCAGCCCGGGGGCCAAAACCGGCCCACCAAAAGGTCCAATCCGGCCCATGGGATGAATTTGCAAAGTGCCAGTTAGGGCATCAAACTCAAAAATAATAGCATAATAACCCATAAATAATGACAACAGCAATTTTTTTTTTAGTTTGATTTAAGTGCAAAAAAAATTAAATTATGAAAATGCTTACATTAAAAAACTATCCTTTAACAATAATGTGAATAACTTGAACAAAATAAAGAAATGACGAAAATTAAGTGCAGTTTTAACAGTTTTCTGCCTGTTACTAAATGTTTTGTGCATATGCATTTTTGGGTGTTGTTCTGGATGAAGGTCTTAATTGGAATAGCCATATCAATCATGTATGCAAAAGATCAGTGAAGATGCTCGGTATACTGAGAAAAGTCTGTCCCCTGATTCATCACTCTGCTCACTTGACTTTGTATTATAGTTTTCTGTTTCCATATATGAATTACTGCAATATTGTCTGGTCAGGAACTTATCCAACTTATCTTAGCAAAGTCTTGATAATCCAGAAGAGATTCCTGAGAACAATCTCACTGTCTAGTAGATAAGAACCGTCTGCACCAATTTTTAGGAAATATTCAGTACTACCTGTTCATGAACTCAGTGTTTATCACTCATGTTTATTTGTGCACAAGTTTATCAATAATAAGCAAGATCTTCCGGACACTTTTCATAATTTTTTTAGTTTTTCATCCAATTTACATTTATACTCAACTAGACATAGCGACAATCTTCATTTACCCTTCTGTCGAACATCTGGTCATCAATTTAATATTTTATTTAGAGGTCCTAAATTGTGAAACAAACTAGACATGTCTCCTAAGTCTATATTGTCATTTTCATCTTTCAAAAACTCACTGAAAAACATCTCCCGTCCTGACTTTTTCAGTGTTTTCTATATTGTTATTTGTTATTTAATTATTGTTTTCTTATGTTTGTACATTCTATTTTTTATTTATAGTAGATGATGGGAGTGGAACTCTGTACAAGCCGTTTGGGCTTCGTTCCCTCCCTGCACTGTTTTTATTGTGCTAAATAAATAAATACAAATACAAATATGTATAAGTGATAAGTCGAGCCATAAAATTGATAAAATTGTACTTTTATTTCTTAACAAATTCCGTTTTTTTCAGGTTATTCACATCCTTTTTGTTTGGATAGTTTTTAAATGTAAATATTGGCATAATTGAACATTATTTTTTTGCACTAAAATAATTTGGCATTGTCATTACACTGGGTTACAAAAAAATGTTTTTTGCAAGTTGTCTAGGTTTTTTCAAATGACTTAGGACCATTTTTGCACCGCTAAATCCAAAAATGACATCTGTTTTTCTCAATCATGTCTGGGTTTTTTTTTTGCTGATTTGATTTTGAAAAATTTGATCTTCTCACAAAATTGATTACATTTTTGTGACTTTATCAGTTGATTTTTTATATAGTTCTCACCCAAAATAGGTTTTAAGAGAAAAAAAATCATGTGATCACTTGATTCCTGTTAGGTACAATGGTGTATTCACCGCAGATGTAACAGAATACGTCAGGCTTATTTTTGCAAGATCTTCTAGTCGAAGCCATTTCATTCACCTGTAATATTAAAAAAAATAATTAATCATAAATTGGCAAAAGCAAAATCTTCAGAACTCGTTTATTGCGAGAAATATGAAAGAATTTTGTATGATATGATGTGAAAATGCCCATAAATGTAAGCAAAAATGTTAAAAAGCCAATATGTAGCATAGTTCAGAAAATTGACCTGATTGAGCAAAATGAATGTGATTTTTGGATTCAGCACACCAAAATGATCCTAAATCAGCTCAAAAAACTTAAACAATAAATTTGTTGTTGACCAGTGTTATTTATTGTTTATCATGCTATTATTTGACTGGTCTGGCCCACTTCAGATTAAATTGGGTGGAAGAAAATGAGTTTGACACCCTTGGTCTAAACTTTTTACAGCTGTCAAGTGTTTTATAATTGAAGAGCTACATCAATGTTCCTCCACCATTTTGGACTGAATGTGGTTGTCCAAGAACCACCAGAGTTTTGCCTCTTTCCTGTTGTACTACGTGGTTATGTGTATATTCATGAGTACAAGGTTATGTCTCCTGTTTCCATGGCAACAGGTGTCACAAAAGCATCACTAAACATAATAGTGTTTATCCCCACACATTACAAAACAGCACTGAATAGACCTTGTGATGTCATGAATGCAGTGTAAATACCATAGGTGCCATTACTGACCTTTTAAAGATAACCATGACTGTTTGTGTTAATGAAACAACACTTCACTTTATTTAACAAAAAACAAAACAAAAACACTTCCACAATATGTTCACGTGGTGCTTGCTATGCATTTCATGCCCAACACATGAATATATTAAGTGAATTTCACAAAGGAGACCATGCATATAGCACAAACCTCCATCCTAGAAATTTGTTTACATGGTAGAAATATGGCCGCTGCATCCTTTGGAAAAGCTGACCTTGAATTCTTGTGGTGTGCTTAGCAGCAAGGATTAGAGGAAATCTTCCTCAAACATACATTTTGCTCCAAGAGATCTGTGCCTCATTTTGCCTCAGCTTCATTTCAAAAATGCAAAACAACGCTGCTTTTGAGCTGCAATCTCTAGCTATAGACAGAAACAGAAAATATTGTTGAAGAGGGTGATTTGTCTCTTATCATATTCTTTTTGTGTCAAAAGTAGGTCGAGCTGAAAGGCATATAAATTCACTGATATGTGAGAAAAGAAAAGACTTCCAAAAGTCAAGCTAAACTCTAAAGCATAATAATAATAATAATAATAATAATAATAATAATAATAATAATAATAATAATAATTAGTGTGATGGTAGTATTTATTGGGCAGTTTCATGGTCATTAGTGCACTACATGAACAAGCCCTGGAACACCTAATAATGTCTGAATCACATTTTATAAAGATGAAGAAGATGGAATTGCTTTAACCCTTTTATAGTTCACTCATACAAATACGCTGAAATTCAAAATTTCAACCTAATGCGTTATTGAAGTACATAACCAAACTTTATTACTTTTGTGAAATTTTTTCTTTTTTTTTTTTTTTTATTGTCATGTAGAAAATCAAGGTCAATGAAGTTACTGTATTTGGTTCTTTTCCTGTATGTGGCACAAGAAAAAGAAGCAAATATAAAAAATACAAGAAAAACACACGTAAGGTGAAAGGAACATGGATTTCAGATTACTTTTGTGAAATTTTTTCAGTTTTTTTTATTGTCACGTAGAAAATCAAAGTCAATGAAGTTACCATATTTGTTTCCTTTCCCGTATGTGGCACAAGAAAAAGAAGCAAAATATAAAAAATACAAGAAAAACACATGGAAGCTGAAAGGAACATGGATTTCAGATTACTTTTTTGAAAATTTAAAAAAAAAAAAAAAAATTATTGTGATGTAGAAAACCAAGGTCAGTGAAGTTACCGTATTTGGTTCCTTTGCCGTATGTGGCACAAAACAAAAGAGGCAAATATAAAAAATACAAGAAAAACACAGATAAGGTGAAAGGAACATGGATTTTAGATTACTTTTGTGGGAAAAAAAAAAAAAAAAAAAAAAAAAAAAAATATATATATATATATATATATATATATATATATATATATATATATATATATATATATATATATATATACATATAGTCATGTAGAAACTCAAGGTCAATGAAGTTACCATATTTGGTTCCTTTTCTTTATATGGCACAAGAAAAATAAGTAAATAAAAAAAAAATACAAGAAAAGCACATGAAAGGTGAAAGGAACATGGATTTCAGATTACTTTTGTGAAATGTTTTCAATTTTTTTTATTATCATGTAAAAAATCAAGGTCAGTGAAGTTACCATATTTGGTTCCTTTCCCGTATGTGCCCAAGAAAAAGAAGCAAGAGATAAAAAATACAAGAAAAACACATGTAAGCTGAAAGGAACATGGATTTTAGATTACTTTTGTGAAATTTTTTCAACTTTTTTTATTGTCATGTAGAAAATCAAGGTCGATAAAGTTACCATATTTGGTTTCTTTCCCGTATGTGGCACAAATAAAGCAGCATATATAAAAAATACAAGAAAAACACACATAAGGTGAAAGGAACATGGATTTCAGATTACTTTTGTGAAAGTTTTTCAATTTTTTTTATTGTCATGTAGAAAATCAAGTTCAATGAAGTTACCATATTTGGTTATTTTCCTGTATGTGGCACAAGAAAAAGAAGCAAATATTAAAAAAAAAAAAAAAAAAAAAAAAATACAAGAAAAACACATGCAAGGTGAAAGGAACATGGATTTCAGATTGTTTTTGTTTTTTTGTTTTTTTTATTTTTTATTTTTATTGTCATGTAGAAAATCAAGGTCAGTGAAGTTACCGTATTTGGTTCCTTTCCCGTATGTGGCACAAATAAAGAAGCAAATATAAAAAGTACAAGAAAAATACATGTAAGGTGAAAGGAACATGGATTTTAGAACATTAGAACATCACTTAATAACATTAGACCAGGGCTGCATGATATTGGAAAAAACTGACATTGCAATTTTTTTAACCTTGCGATATATATTGCGATATGTAAAACTACTCAGGAGGATATAATAGCTGTGTGGTGCCGACATAAACGGTCAGACAAATTTGTTGTGTTTCCTGTCGTTGTGGCGACAGGTGCATTAAGGTACTATCGACACAGAACACGTGTTTCAGTATCATCGTTCTTGTCGCTGAAATAATTCCAGATAACTGACGCTGCTTTTCTTTTTCGGTGATTTTCTCTTGTTCGTTGCTCATTTTTCAGTGTTATTACCAGGGATGCACTCCAAACTGATTAAGAACGATTGTAATTGGTGGATCTCTGTGCCCAGTGTGTGTCAGGTACCCAGGCTGAAATTAGCTGAGAACACGTCGAGTTCATTTGACTCCTACATTGCAGGACCTGCGATGTGACTATTACGCATAGGTACATTGCAATGACGATGCTCAAACGATATATTGTGCAGCTCTACATTGCTGATCCAGACCCCTGTCCACATCCACATTCTCCCTTTGAACATCATTCCTTACATTAGTACCATTACTTCATGGTACCTAACAAAGCAGGTCCACTCACTGTTTATGCAGAGGTGGACCTTACAGACCCTGGAGACCACATTGGACCTGAGGTTGTTGCCTCACTGTCCTGGTGCTGTCACTGTCTTGTAATGTGAATGTGTGCGAAAATTACCAAAAATAGTCACTTGACCCGGACAGTTCTTCTCCAGCTGTTCTCTTGTATATTCATGGGTTTTGTTGTTTTAGTTCCATATCAGCCAACACAGTGGACACTTATGCACCATCCCATACACTGACATTCAGACCATTACTTTAACGTTGCCGCTCATGATAAACCTGATCTGCACTAACATGTTTTAGTGTAAATCAATTGCTAATTGTTATTAGACTGTAATTAACAGTTTTCTGAGGCAAAAAGTGTTTTGTTTTTTTTTTTTTTTTTGCATATCCTCCTGAGACCTAGCAATGCATTTTGTCTTCTGTGGAGGAGAAAAGTTTGACAGTTTAATTTAATTTATTTTTTTAAATTTTATTTCAAACATGCAAAGAAAATAAAACAAAACAAAGCAAATTAAGACATAAACAAAATAACATTTAAATGGACAGAATCTATCTTCAAGCACATACAAGTCTGAATTTTGCATGATCGAAAAGGAGTAGGAAGAAGTATAAACTTACTAACTTTTACTTTAAATATGCTATGCATTGCAAAGGACATTCCATTAACAAAAAAAAAAAAAAAAGAAAATCAATAAATAAATAAAAATAATTTTAAAAATCTATCTTAAAAAACTGTTGCTTTATGCAGTTTCCAATCAAGACAATTTTTTAATGTAAAAAAGCTAAAACTGTCAATTTCCTGGGTCTCAGGAGGATATTATCTCCATGAAATGAGTAATAACTTATATTAGAGTATGATAAAATGTGAGAAAACATTAGCAATTTAGCAATTAGCGGCATTATAAATGATGCTAATCAATTGCTAATTGTTATTAAACTGTAATTGACAGTTTTCTGAAGCAAAAAGTTTTGTTTTTTTGTTTTTTTGTTTTTTTTGCATATCCTCCTGAGACCCAGCAATGCATTTTGTCTTCTGTAGGGGACAAAAGTTAGACAGTTTTACTTTAAAAATGCTGTCCATTGCAAAGGACATTCCATAAAAAAAAAATCAATCAATAAATAAAAATAGTTTTTAAAATCTATCTTAAAAAACTGTTGCATTATGCAGTTTCCAATCAAGACAATTTTTTAATGTAAAAAAGCTAAAACTGTCAATTTCCTGGGTCTCAGGAGGATATTATCTCCATGAAATGAGTAATAACTTATATTAGAGTATGATAAAATGTGAGAAAACATTAGCAATTTAGCAATTAGTGGCATTAAAAATGTTTTTATTTCATAGTTTTCACACAGCATATGACTTTCTGATGATGATTTTTAAATAAATGTTTTTTTTGCTTCAAAACTTAAATGCATGGTGTCCAGCTGAGTGGACATTTTTGTAACTCCATGAAAAATAGGTTCATTAACCTTTTCATGCATACTGGTCACTCCAGTGGACAGCTATTCTACAGCTATTCTAATGTTTATTCACATGTTTTGTTGTTTTAGTTCCATATCAGCCAACACAGTGGACACTTATGCACCATCCCATACACTGACAGTCAGACCATTACTGTAACTTTGCTGTTCTTGATAAACCTGATCTGCACTAACATGTTTGAGTGTAAATCAATTGCTTGTTACTGTTATTAGACTGTAATAAACATGTTTTTTTGAAACAATCAAGGTTTTTTTTTGCATATTATCTTTGTGAAGTGAGTACTGACTAGTGTTAGAGTATGATAAAATGTGAGAAAACATCAGATTAGCAGTATTAACCCTTTCATGCACGAATTATGAGAACCTTAGTCAAGATTTTTTTCTTCAGTGGTTAGCCATGAAAAAAACAATGCAATCGAGTTTTTTTTTTTCTATGGAGTTACAAAAATATCCATGCATTTAATTTTTGAAGTAAAGAAACATGTGTTTAAAACCCAATATCAGAAAGTGATATGAAAACAATGAAATAAAAACATTTTTAATGCTGCTAATCTGATGTCTTCTCATATTTTAACATATTCTAATGCTAGTAATTACTCACTTCATGGAGATAATATGCTAATATTATATGATTATATGATAACTGATTTACACTCAAACATGTTACTGCAGATCAGCTTTATCAAGAACAGTAAAGTTACAGTAATGATTGAATTACAGTGTATGGGATGGTGCATAAGCGTCCACTGTGTTGGCTGATATGGAACTACAACAACAAAACCCATTAATATACAAGAGAACAGCTGGAGAAGAACTGTGCACTGTGAGAAGACAGTGCATGAAAGGGTTAAAAATGTTTTTATTTCATAGTTTTCAAACTATATATATATATATATATATATATATATATATATATATATATATATATATATATATATATATATATATATACACTGAACAAAAATATAAACGCACCACTTTTGTTTTTGCTCCCATTTTTCATGAGCTGAACTCAAAGATCTAAAACTTTTTCTACGAACACAAAAGGCCTATTTCTCGCAAATATTGTTCATAAATTTGTCTAAATCTGTGTTAGTGAGCACTTCTCCTTTGTCCTTTGCTGAGATAATCCATCCACCTCACAGGTGTGGCATATCAAGATGCTGATTACACAGCAGGATTATTGCACAGGTGTGACTTAGGCTGGCCACAATAAAAGGCCACTTTAAAATGTGCACTTTTACTGTATTGGGTGGTCCAGGGGGGTCAGAAAACCAGTCAGTATTTGGTGTGACCACCATTTTCCTCGCACAGTCTTCTTCATGAATTCTCTGAAACAGCTTTGGAGATGGCTTATGGTAGAGAAATGAACATTCAATTCACAGGCAAAAGCTCTGGTGGAGATTCCTGAAGTCAGCATGACCATTGCATATTCCCTCAAAACTTGTGACATCTGTGGTATTGTGCTGTGTGATAAAACTGCACATTTTGGAGTGGCCTTTTATTGTGGCCAGCCTAAGGCACACCTGTGCAAAAATCATGCTGTCTAATCAGCATTTTGATATGCCACACCTGTGAGGTGGATGGATTATCTCAGCAAAGAAGAAGTGTTCACTAACACAAATTTAGACAGATTTGTGAACAATATTTGAAAGAAATAAACCTTGTGTGTACACAGAAAAAGTTTTAGATCTTTGAGTTCAGCTCATGAAAAATGGGAGCAAAAACAAAAGTGGTGCGTTTATATTTTTGTTCAGTGTATACATACATACATACATACATATATATATATATATATATATATATATATATATATATATATATATATATATATATATATATATATTTGTGTGTGTGTGTTTCTTTGCTTCAAACATTAAACGTATGGTGTCCAGCTGAGTCGACATTTTTGGAATTCCATGAAAAATAAGTTCTTAAGAAAATTTTTTATTGCGTTGTTTTAACACTCAGGGAAAAAAAAAAAAAAAATCTTGATTAAGGTTCTCATAATTCATGCATGAAAGGGTAAAAAAAAAAATCAATTGCATTGTTTTTTTCATGCCTAAAGAGGAATAAAAACACTCAAGAAAACAATATTGACTAAGGTTCTCATAATTCATACATGAAAGGGTTAAAATGCTGCTACAATCCCCATCGGCAAGTTGTCAGTTTTGCAGGGACACAAAAACTTTGACGACAGGCTATTTAACATTCTACATGTTGCACTTATTTTTCTGGATATCAAGATGAAGGGTTTTTGCGATACCTGTTGCCGCCTCATCGCTTTAAAAGATGTTGATATTCCCTGTAATAACCCAAGAAGGAAGATAAGGACAGTGGAAGCCCTTGATAGGCAGCGTGGGTACTGGAACAGGAATAAACAGCAGTGGCCCTGACATATCTAAAGCCTCAGGCAAGGTCGCAAATGAAACAGTTTTATTTGTTGCTGAGGTTATATTTTGCGAGTTTTCTTTTATGTGAGAAAGGGCAAAAACCTGGTGTGTTCGGTAACATGCTTACATATTGACAGCTTTTGATAAAAACCCAAACACTCAGAGCCAACCGTACGTTATGACAAACAAACATTGATTCCTCATCTCTGAAACCAGCCAAACACTCCCGAAGGCAAAGAGCACAAATGATGAGTAGGAGGAACCGAGATATGTAAAAAAAAAAAGCACATGGCATGGGAACGATTTTTCTACCAAAATGCTAATATATTGATACAACACAGACCTGCTCCTGCATGCTCTTGTCACCATGTAATACAGCTTTTTTTTGTTTGGGGGGGGGGGGAAATAGTGAGCCTGTTGCAGTAAGCATCAGACACATACACTGCAAAAAAAAAACAAAAAAAAAATCTGTAACAGAATTTTCACTGTTTATTTTACAGTTTTCCTGTATTTTTAAGATACAGGAAAATATCAATGAAATTACAAAAATAGACTGTGATTTTAAGTGTCAAATGGAAAATAACACGAAAAACTGTAACTGTGAATAACCATAAAATTTCAATTTTTTAAAAGAATTTTTTTCTTTTTTCACAGAAAAATACAGTTAAAACGCATTTGCAAATGTATCATAATTTCACAAATATTTCTTTTCTATTTATGAGATTAACCCTCTGGTATCCGGGTGCACCTTTTAGGCACACTTTGCACTTCGTTTTAAAAAAAACTTCTTATTATTTTTCACAATTTAAATAAGGTTAGAATTCAAAAGTTGTTCATTTTTGCATGATCTTTAAAATTCTGGCCACTAACTAAAATTTACACATTGTAAACAAAAGAAAATTAAAAGACTAGCATCTGTCTCCCAAGTGTGCCTAAAACGCACTATTTCTTCCATTTGATATGTATGATTAGGGCTGACCTGGATTTACAAAAATAAAATGAAATTAGAGCAGAAAAGTAAATCAATATATAATATTCAATAGTTTGATTTATAGGTGTGCATTTTACGCACACTTGGTGACAGATGGTAGTGTTTTTTGAACATTTGACCTAGCGCCAAAAATAATAATGCAAATTAACCAATGTTGAAATTAATCATTGACATATGTCAGGCTGCAAAAATCAAATAATATGTGATCCACTTTTTATGTAGTATATTGAAAAAAACATTTTTTTTTTTGTTTTTTGCATAAAAAAAAAAAAAAAAAAAGGTTTGTTTACATTACAAACATGGCATTTAAAGGGTTAAAAAATTTGACAATTATTGAGTATTTGGCATTTTAATTTACGGCTCAAGTTGATGAAATCGAAAAAAAGTGTAAAACCGTGATCATTTTGGTCACAATAACCGTGATATGAAATTTTCATATCGTTACATCTCTACTGTGTGTATAGGCTAACGTTATAAAAGGCTAACGTTATCCTGTGTTTGCCTCGTCTTGAATACATTTCCATTCATGCAGCTGCTTGTGTGACCAGTAAAACCTACAAACTGCTCCTGATCGAGTCATGATAATTTTACAATAGTGAGCAAATACTACTACTTTTTTTTTCAAAATACAACTTGGTTTAATTATTTCAGTGTGTGTATTAGTACTTTTTGAACATTTTGAGCACAATTTCAACAATACCGCGATAATAATGATAACCGTGATAATTTTGGTCACAATAACTGTGATATGAAATTTTCATATCGTTACATCCCTACTGTGTGTATAGGCTAACGTTATGAAAGGCTAACGTTATGAAAGGCTACCATTACCCTATGTTTGCCTCATGTTGAGTACATTTCCATTCATTCAGCTGCTTGTGTGACCAGTAAAACCTACAAATTGCTCCTGATCGAGTCATGATAATTTTACAATAGTGAGCAAATACTTCTACTTTTTTTTTCAAAATACAACTTGGTTTAATTATTTCAGTGTGTGTATTAGTACTTTTTGAACATTTTGAGCACAATTTCAACAATACCGCGATAATAATGATAACCGTGATAATTTTGGTCACAACCGTGATATGAAATTTTCATATCGTTACATCCCTACTGTGTGTATAGGCTAACGTTATGAAAGGCTAACGTTATGAAAGGCTACCGTTACCCTTTGTTTGCCTCGTGTTGAATACATTTCCATTCATGCAGCTGCTTGTGTGACCAGTAAAACCTACAAACTGCTCCTGATCAAGTCATGATAATTTTATAATAGTGAGCAAATACTACTACTTTTTTTTTCAAAATACAACTTGGTTTAATTATTTCAGTGTGTGTATTAGTACTTTTTGAACATTTTGAGCACAATTTCAACAATACCGCGATAATAATGATAACCGTGATAATTTTGGTCACAATAACTGTGATATGAAATTTTCATATCGTTACATCCCTACTGTGTGTATAGGTTAACGTTATGAAAGGCTAACGTTATGAAAGGCTACCATTACCCTATGTTTGCCTCATGTTGAGTACATTTCCATTCATTCAGCTGCTTGTGTGACCAGTAAAAACCTACAAATTGCTCCTGATCGAGTCATGATAATTTTACAATAGTGAGCAAATACTACTACTTTTTTTTTCAAAATACAACTTGGTTTAATTATTTCAGTGTGTGTATTAGTACTTTTTGAACATTTTGAGCACAATTTCAACACATCCGCGACAATAATGATAACCGTGATAATTTTGGTCGCAACAACCGTGATATGAAATTTTCATATCGTTACATCTCTACTGTGTGTATAGGCTAACGTTATGAAAGGCTAACGTTATCCTATGTTTGCCTCATGTTGAATACATTTCCATTCATGCAGCTGCTTGTGTGACCAGTAAAAACCTACAAATTGCTCCTGATCGAGTCATGATAATTTTACAATAGTGAGCAAATACTACTACTTTTTTTTTCAAAATACAACTTGGTTTAATTATTTCAGTGTGTGTATTAGTACTTTTTGAACATTTTGAGCACAATTTCAACAATACCGCGATAATAATGATAACCGTGATAATTTTGGTCACAATAACTGTGATATGAAATTTTCATATCGTTACATCCCTACTGTGTGTATAGGTTAACGTTATGAAAGGCTAACGTTATGAAAGGCTACCATTACCCTATGTTTGCCTCATGTTGAGTACATTTCCATTCATTCAGCTGCTTGTGTGACCAGTAAAAACCTACAAATTGCTCCTGATCGAGTCATGATAATTTTACAATAGTGAGCAAATACTACTACTTTTTTTTTCAAAATACAACTTGGTTTAATTATTTCAGTGTGTGTATTAGTACTTTTTGAACATTTTGAGCACAATTTCAACAATACCGCGATAATAATGATAACCGTGATAATTTTGGTCACAATAACTGTGATATGAAATTTTCATATCGTTACATCCCTACTGTGTGTATAGGCTAACGTTATGAAAGGCTAACGTTATGAAAGGCTACCATTACCCTATGTTTGCCTCATGTTGAGTACATTTCCATTCATTCAGCTGCTTGTGTGACCAGTAAAAACCTACAAATTGCTCCTGATCGAGTCATGATAATTTTACAATAGTGAGCAAATACTACTACTTTTTTTTTCAAAATACAACTTGGTTTAATTATTTCAGTGTGTGTATTAGTACTTTTTGAACATTTTGAGCACAATTTCAACACATCCGCGACAATAATGATAACCGTGATAATTTTGGTCGCAACAACCGTGATATGAAATTTTCATATCGTTACATCTCTACTGTGTGTATAGGCTAACGTTATGAAAGGCTAACGTTATCCTGTGTTTGCCTCGTCTTGAATACATTTCCATTCATGCAGCTGCTTGTGTGACCAGTAAAACCTACAAACTGCTCCTGATCGAGTCATGATAATTTTACAATAGTGAGCAAATACTACTACTTTTTTTTTCAAAATACAACTTGGTTTAATTATTTCAGTGTGTGTATTAGTACTTTTTGAACATTTTGAGCACAATTTCAACACATCCGCGACAATAATGATAACCGTGATAATTTTGGTCGCAACAACCGTGATATGAAATTTTCATATCGTTACATCTCTACTGTGTGTATAGGCTAACGTTATGAAAGGCTAACGTTATCCTATGTTTGCCTCATGTTGAATACATTTCCATTCATGCAGCTGCTTGTGTGACCAGTAAAAACCTACAAATTGCTCCTGATCGAGTCATGATAATTTTACAATAGTGAGCAAATACTACTACTTTTTTTTTCAAAATACAACTTGGTTTAATTATTTCAGTGTGTGTATTAGTACTTTTTGAACATTTTGAGCACAATTTCAACAATACCGCGATAATAATGATAACCGTGATAATTTTGGTCACAATAACTGTGATATGAAATTTTCATATCGTTACATCCCTACTGTGTGTATAGGTTAACGTTATGAAAGGCTAACGTTATGAAAGGCTACCATTACCCTATGTTTGCCTCATGTTGAGTACATTTCCATTCATTCAGCTGCTTGTGTGACCAGTAAAAACCTACAAATTGCTCCTGATCGAGTCATGATAATTTTACAATAGTGAGCAAATACTACTACTTTTTTTTTCAAAATACAACTTGGTTTAATTATTTCAGTGTGTGTATTAGTACTTTTTGAACATTTTGAGCACAATTTCAACACATCCGCGACAATAATGATAACCGTGATAATTTTGGTCGCAACAACCGTGATATGAAATTTTCATATCGTTACATCTCTACTGTGTGTATAGGCTAACGTTATGAAAGGCTAACGTTATCCTATGTTTGCCTCATGTTGAATACATTTCCATTCATGCAGCTGCTTGTGTGACCAGTAAAAACCTACAAATTGCTCCTGATCGAGTCATGATAATTTTACAATAGTGAGCAAATACTACTACTTTTTTTTTTCAAAATACAACTTGGTTTAATTATTTCAGTGTGTGTATTAGTACTTTTTGAACATTTTGAGCACAATTTCAACAATACCGCGATAATAATGATAACCGTGATAATTTTGGTCACAATAACTGTGATATGAAATTTTCATATCGTTACATCCCTACTGTGTGTATAGGTTAACGTTATGAAAGGCTAACGTTATGAAAGGCTACCATTACCCTATGTTTGCCTCATGTTGAGTACATTTCCATTCATTCAGCTGCTTGTGTGACCAGTAAAAACCTACAAATTGCTCCTGATCGAGTCATGATAATTTTACAATAGTGAGCAAATACTACTACTTTTTTTTTCAAAATACAACTTGGTTTAATTATTTCAGTGTGTGTATTAGTACTTTTTGAACATTTTGAGCACAATTTCAACAATACCGCGATAATAATGATAACCGTGATAATTTTGGTCACAATAACTGTGATATGAAATTTTCATATCGTTACATCCCTACTGTGTGTATAGGCTAACGTTATGAAAGGCTAACGTTATGAAAGGCTACCATTACCCTATGTTTGCCTCATGTTGAGTACATTTCCATTCATTCAGCTGCTTGTGTGACCAGTAAAAACCTACAAATTGCTCCTGATCGAGTCATGATAATTTTACAATAGTGAGCAAATACTACTACTTTTTTTTTCAAAATACAACTTGGTTTAATTATTTCAGTGTGTGTATTAGTACTTTTTGAACATTTTGAGCACAATTTCAACACATCCGCGACAATAATGATAACCGTGATAATTTTGGTCGCAACAACCGTGATATGAAATTTTCATATCGTTACATCTCTACTGTGTGTATAGGCTAACGTTATGAAAGGCTAATGTTATCCTATGTTTGCCTCATGTTGAATACATTTCCATTCATGCAGCTGCTTGTGTGACCAGTAAAAACCTACAAATTGCTCCTGATCGAGTCATGATAATTTTACAATAGTGAGCAAATACTACTACTTTTTTTTTCAAAATACAACTTGGTTTAATTATTTCAGTGTGTGTATTAGTACTTTTTGAACATTTTGAGCACAATTTCAACAATACCGCGATAATAATGATAACCGTGATAATTTTGGTCACAATAACTGTGATATGAAATTTTCATATCGTTACATCCCTACTGTGTGTATAGGCTAACGTTATGAAAGGCTAACGTTATCCTATGTTTGCCTCATGTTGAATACATTTCCATTCATGCAGCTGCTTGTGTGACCAGTAAAAACCTACAAATTGCTCCTGATCGAGTCATGATAATTTTACAATAGTGAGCAAATACTACTACTTTTTTTTTCAAATACAACTTGGTTTAATTATTTCAGTGTGTGTATTAGTACTTTTTGAACATTTTGAGCACAATTTCAACAATACCGCGATAATAATGATAACCGTGATAATTTTGGTCACAATAACTGTGATATGAAATTTTCATATCGTTACATCCCTACTGTGTGTATAGGTTAACGTTATGAAAGGCTAACGTTATGAAAGGCTACCATTACCCTATGTTTGCCTCATGTTGAGTACATTTCCATTCATTCAGCTGCTTGTGTGACCAGTAAAAACCTACAAATTGCTCCTGATCGAGTCATGATAATTTTACAATAGTGAGCAAATACTACTACTTTTTTTTTTCAAAATACAACTTGGTTTAATTATTTCAGTGTGTGTATTAGTACTTTTTGAACATTTTGAGCACAATTTCAACAATACCGCGATAATAATGATAACCGTGATAATTTTGGTCACAACCGTGATATGAAATTTTCATATCGTTACATCCCTACTGTGTGTATAGGCTAACGTTATGAAAGGCTAACGTTATGAAAGGCTACCGTTACCCTTTGTTTGCCTCGTGTTGAATACATTTCCATTCATGCAGCTGCTTGTGTGACCAGTAAAACCTACAAACTGCTCCTGATCAAGTCATGATAATTTTATAATAGTGAGCAAATACTACTGACGGATTTTTGGGTAAAATAAACAGAGTAGTCTGACATGTCACTGTTTCTAAAATAAGGCTTTTTTCTGGACTATTAAAAAAAAAAAGGCAAAAATTAAGAGTAAACCCACTCCTCCAGGGACTACTACACCACTGCATACACACATGCATAAACATACATAAATACCAGTACTATATCAATATCTACAAAGCTGCACAGCTGGAAAACAGCCTAAAAATATGATTCACCTGCAGTGAAATACATAAATACATGGAGTGGGTACTTTAAGGTCTTTACACACTGTGCTTTATCATGCAGTTAATTTGTGTGCAATTATATATTTATATTATTCAAATTATTGGTTTTAATTTAACACAGAAAATTAGTATTACTCTTTTTTTTTTTTTTTTTCAAGCAAGGTCATTTCCCCTCCAAGCTCTTCACAGTGTCTTTTTGCATGAAATGTACATCTATGTGAAAAACACAACAGACCTGAGCCTTTTGAGTTTTAACTTGTAGCCACTGTTTTCTATCAAACACACTGATGATAAAGATTATGAAATGAAGGGAAACATGTGGAGCAGCATTAATGAACACCAAGACTATGCAGTTTGATTTTCACATGGACACTATACATCAGGGGTGTCAAATTCATTTTGGTTCAGAGGCCATATTTAGTCCAATTTGAGCTCAAGTGGGCCAGACCAGTAAAATAATGACTTAATGACCTGTAAATAATGACAAATCCAAGTTTTTCATTTTGTTTTAGTACAAAAAAAACCCCAATTAAATTAGGAAAATATTTACATTTTACAAAAAAGATGTGAATAACCTGAAAAAACAGAAATTTCATTTGAAAAATTAGTGCAATTTTAACAATATTATGCCTGGACTTATTATTTATACATGTACATTACACACAATGTTACATAAACATTTGGTAACAGGCAGAATATTGTTAAAATTTTGGAGTTTGGAACTAAAATTTGAACATTTTCTACAATATTCCATCTCTTATTATTAACACAACTCCAGATCACAGTGGATCCATAAATGCATAAAACATTTAGTAACAGGCAGAATATTGTTCAAATTGGACATTTTGGGTTGTTCATCTTTGTTTTTATTTATGTATTTATTTGCATTTTATTGTGAAAAAATTGTTTTGTAAATGTAATTATTTTCACAGTGTAATGTTATTTTTTCACTTAAATTTTTCACAAAGTAAATTTGTCGCTGTAATTATTTATGGGTTATTGTGTTGTTATTTTTGCTGTAGATCACATTGGTCTGTATGTGGAACCTGAACCAAAAGGATTTGGAAAACCTGGACTGTTCAGGTTCATTTTTGCACTTTCATCCCGCGGGCCGGAATGGAACATTTGGTGGGCCAGATTTGGCCCCCGGGCCGCATGTTTGACACCTGTGCTATACATAAACCCAGAAGGACAGAGGATGACAGATCAAACACACAGGCTTCAAGGAAGACTCCAGGTGATGATGAACCCACAACTGTTTGTGTTCAACCAGCTGACGTGAATGTATTTGAATATTTTATCCAACAATAGTTGGTACTGTCACAAACTTACATCACCCACTGAGTGAGCAGTGGGAATGAACAATATTTGTCATTTATCTATTAAGCTCTGGTGTGGACATGTTTTTATACCCACTTTATACCATCCATCCATCCATCCATCTATCCATCCATCCATCCATCCATCCATCCTTTATTGACCACTTATTCATACGGATGGAATCCATCCATCCATCCATCCATCCATCCATCCATCCATCCTTTACTGACCACTTATTCATGGGGCTGGAATCCATCCATCCATCCATCCATCCATCCATCCATCCATCCATCCATCCATCCATCCATCCATCCTTTATTGACCACTTATTCATAGGGCTGGAATCCTGGATCCATCCATCCATCCATCCATCCATTATTGACCACTTATTCATAGGGCTGGAATCCATCCATCCATCCATCCTTTATTGACCACTTATTCATAGGGCTGGAATCCTGGATCCATCCATCCATCCATCCATCCATCCATCCATTCATCCATCCATCCATTATTGACCACTTATTCATAGGGCTGGAATCCATCCATCCATCCATCCTTTATTGACCACTTATCCATAGGGCTGGAATCCTGGATCCATCCATCCATCCATCCTTTATTGACCACTTATTCATAGGGCTGGAATCCTGGATCCATCCATCCATCCATCCATCCATCCATCCTTTATTGACCACTTATTCATAGGGCTGGAATCCATCCATCCATCCATCCATCCTTTATTGACCACTTATTCATAGGGCTGGAATCCATCCATCCATCCATCCATCCATCCATCCATCCATCCATCCATCCTTTATTGACCACTTATTCATAGGGCTGGAATCCTGGATCCATCCATCCATCCATCCATCCTTTATTGACCACTTATTCATAGGGCTGGAATCCTGGATCCATCCATCCATCCATCCATCCATCCATTCATCCATCCATCCATTATTGACCACTTATTCATAGGGCTGGAATCCATCCATCCATCCATCCTTTATTGACCACTTATTCATAGGGCTGGAATCCTGGATCCATCCATCCATCCATCCATTATTGACCACTTATTCATAGGGCTGGAATCCTGGATCCATCCATCCATCCATCCATCCATCCATCCATCCATTATTGACCACTTATTCATAGGGTTGGAATATAAAACCTCCTGGGTCTTCCACACTCTTTCCTATGAGTTACATACTGAAACACATCACCGTGGGTGGGTGGGGTCAAGGAAGTATCCTGACCAGATTCCTGAACCACCTGACCTGCTCAGAACTCCTCACCCTATCTCTAAAGGAGATCTTAGTCACCCTGTTAGGTGTGAGCCTCTTCAATACAACACACCCATGTGATGCCTCTATTACAGACAATATTTTGATCATATGTCATAATGGAAACAATGCAGGATAAAGTAATAGAACACTTCTATGTCTGTCTTTCTCTTTTCCTGCTTCAAAATCAACTGCTCGAAGAAATTTGGGGAGGATTGCTGTCAAAATTTGATATCTGTCAGAGCAGCTGGGAGTCATTTGAGGCCAATCTGTCTTGTAAAGTAATTTGTTTTGAGAGCTCAGACAGAGTCTACATGGATTCCTCAAATACAGATGTCTGTGCACCTTATTTAATTCGAAACTGTTTTATTTTAAGGTATCCTTTTGTGAAATCAGAATACAATTACATAGTTTTGACAAGTTGTATTGAAAAATAAGAGGTCCGGCTAGAAGAAAATAGTCTCTAATTGGAATGAATGATGCACTGCCCTAAAGCACTAGAAACCAATTATGGTGCAGGTATAAAAAAATAAACAGGCTGCTTCACGCAACTACTCTTTGAGGAGAAATTTCTGAATTCCAGATCACCCAAATACAGACAGTTTCTAATGATGTGTGGATATAAATCTTGTATTAGAAAATTGACAGGGCAGCATGTTTGACATACAGCCAACGAAATGAAAACAAACAAGACATTGAAGCTAATTTTATCAAGAGAGTTCTGAATCCCTGAATGCGGATGTTTGCTTAGAGAATTTCATCATCAGATTTTACAAAAATAAAAATAAATAAAAAGTCAATGAACATGAGGGAAAATAGACTCAGAGTCTTTTACCTGACTGGCATTTCAGTATCCTTTAGCTACTTCACACATCCCCCTTGTGTCATAGGTATGAATGCAGTTTCACGGACTGAAGAATGTTCACAATTCAAAGGTCAAGTCGTGACAGTTTTGTATCACATTAAAGTTCAATGAGAGGTTTCCGCTCATTGTCTTTATGCAAATGATGAATCACTTCTGAGGCTGTACAATGCATTCACCCTATGCAGCAGAACATCATCTGCACTTGTAACGTACAATACAAAACGTGTTATGTATATTTTTCTTATGTAGATGAAAAGCGAGAATGTGTCGTCCTTCAAACTGTATAATTAGATTTTTTTTTTTTTCTTTCCTTTTTTTTTTTTTTTTTTTAATTTCACTCATTTCCAGCTAGTTTTATGGATTTTGTTATGGGTGCTTCTATGAAACTGGTCCCTAAAAACAGGACAGACGGGCTAAAAATTCACACCAGATGTCGACTAATGTTATGAAGCAAGTTTGGAAGCACTTTGGGTCTATTTTAAAAATTAATATTTACTGAGATAAAAGAGAAACTATTTTTCAGATTAAACACATTTTTATATTATTTTTATATAAAAATCTGCATGCATGAAAATTGTGTGCTACTATTTTTTCAGAATATCTTTTTATTCTCTCACAGGTACATTTTGGGAATCGAACTAATTACACTGGGTTGCAAAAAACTGTTTTTTGCAAGGTGTCTAGGTTTTTTCAACTGAATTAGAACAAACTATCCTTTAACAATAATGTGAATAACTTGAACAAAATAAAGAAATGACAAAAATTTTAACAGTTTTCTGCCTGTTACTAAATGTTTTGTGCATATCTATAAATGATAAGTCGGGCGTAATATTGATAAAATTGTACTGTTATTTCTTAACAAATTCTGTTTTTTTCAAGTTATTGACATCCTTTATGTTTGGATAGTTTTTAAATGTAAATATTGACATAATTGAGCATTATTTTTTTGCACTAAAACAATTTGGAGTTGTCATTATACTGGGTTACAAAAAAAATGTTTTTTGCAAGTTGTCTAGGTTTTTTCAACTGAACCATTTTGCACCGCTAAATCCAAAAATGACATCTGTTTTTCTCAATCAGGTCAGGTTTTTTTGCTAATTTGATTTTGAAAAATTTGATCTTCTCACAAAATATAATAATTAATACCAAAATAAGATTGGTAAGCACACTTTATGAAACTTGTGACTTGATTCCCATTAGGTACAATGGTGTATTCACCGCAGATGCACCAGAATACATCAGGCTTATTTTTGCAAGATCTTCTAGTCGAAGCCATTTCATTCACCTGTAATATTAGAAAAAACATTAATCATAAATTGGCAAAAGTAAAATCTTCAGAACTCGTTTATTGCAAGAAATATGAAAGAATTTTGTATCATATGATGTGAAAATGCCCATAAATGTAAGCAAAAATGTTAAAAAGCCAATATGTAGCATAGTTCAGAAAGTTGACCTGATTGAGCAAAATGAATGTGATTTTTGGATTCAGCACACCAAAATTATCCTAAATCAGCTCCAAAAACTTAAACAAATTTGTTGTTGACCAGTGTTATGCAAGGCAGAGTGTTTCACAAAAATGGCCGCTCTTGCAAAATCACTCACGATTTTAACATCTTTAACCCTTTCATGCATGAGTTATGAGAACATTAGTCAATATTTTTTTTTCTTGAGTGTTTTTATTCCTCTTTAGGCATGAAAAAAGCAATGCAATTGAATTTTTTTTTTTTTTTTTTAATGAACATATTTTTTCGTGGAGTTACAAAAATGTCCACTCAGCTGGACACCATTCATTTAATTTGTGAAGCAAAGAAACATGCATTTAAAACTCATCATCAGAAAGTGATATACTAAGTGAAAACTATGAAATAAAAACATTTTTAATGAGTGCTAATCATATGTTTTCTCACATTTTTTTCATACTGTAATACTAGTTATTACTCATGTCATGGAGATAATATCCTCCTGAGACCCAGAAAATTGAAAATTTTAGCTTTTTTACATTAAAAAAATGGTCTTGACAACATTTTTTTCATATACATTTTAAAAATTATTTTTATTTATTGATTGATTTTTTTAATGGAATGTCCTTTGCAATGGACAGTATTTTTTAAGTTAAACTGTCAAACTTGTGTCCCCTACAGAGGACAAAATGCATTGCTGGGTTGCAGGAGGATATGCAAAAAAAAAAATAAATAAATAAATAAATAAAAACTTTTTGTTTCAGAAAACTGTTAATAACAGTCTAATAACAATTAGCAATTGATTTACACTAAAACATGTCACTGCAGATCAGGTTTATCATGAGCAGCAAAGTTAAAATAATTGTATGAATTGCAGCGTTTGGGACGATGCGTAAGCTCCACTATGTTGGCTGATATGGAACTAAAACAACCAAACCCATGAATAAACAAACAAACAGCTGTAGAATAACTGTCCATCGTAGTGACCACTATGAATGAAAGGGTTAAATGGGCAGGTTCCGCATGTAACATGAGTGGACACGATGGGTTACACACAAAACATGGAATGAGACTGAGGATTCATGAAAAACCTGCATGTCTAGATTAGAAAAACCACTAGGATTGTTAAATTTAACAGTGTCTGTATATAAGACCTTTTCAAGCCATGTGTTCCAGATCAAATGCACTGACACCTAGGTAGCTTTTCCTGTCCCAAATTTGGTCCTATGTTTAGCTCCAATATTTTATTAAAGATTCATTAATTTTGGGATGGCTCAGAGCAAGAGTATATTTTTTTGGCATTTATCTGAGGTCATCATTAGGTACATCCTGGGCAGGTTCCGCATGTAACACGAGTGGACACGATAGGTTACACACAAAACCTGGATTGAGACTGAGGATTCATGAAAAACCTGCATGTCTGGATTAGAAAAAACACAAGGATTGTTAAATTTAACAGAGTCTTTATTTATAGTTGTACATAAGACTATTTCAAGCCATATGTTCCAGATGAAATGCACTGACACCTAGGTGGCTTTTCATGTCCCAAATTTGGTCCTCTTTTTAGCTCCAATATTTTATTAAAGATTCATTAGTTTTGGGATGGCTCAGAGCAAGAGTATAATTTTTTGGCATTTATCTGAGGTCATCATTAGGTACATCCTGGGCAGGTTCCGCATGTAACACAGTGGACACGATGGGTTACACACGAAACCTGGATTGAGACTGAGGATTCATGGAAAACCTGCATGTCCGGAGTAGAAAAACCACTAGGATTGTTAAATTTAACAGTGTCTGTATATAAGACCTTTTCAAGCCATGTGTTCCAGATCAAATGCACTGACACCTAGGTAGCTTTTCCTGTCCCAAATTTGGTCCTATTCTTAGCTCCAATATTTTATTAAAGATTCATTAATTTTGGGATGGCTCAGAGCAAGAGTATAATTTTTTGCCATTTATCTGAGGTCATCATTAGGTACATCCTGGGCAGGTTCCGCATGTAACACAGTGGACACGATGGGTTACACACGAAACCTGGATTGAGACTGAGGATTCATGGAAAACCTGCATGTCCGGAGTAGAAAAACCACTAGGATTGTTAAATTTAACAGTGTCTGTATATAAGACCTTTTCAAGCCATGTGTTCCAGATCAAATGCACTGACACCTAGGTAGCTTTTCCTGTCCCAAATTTGGTCCTATTCTTAGCTCCAATATTTTATTAAAGATTCATTAATTTTGGGATGGCTCAGAGCAAGAGTATAATTTTTTGCCATTTATCTGAGGTCATCATTAGGTACAGCCTGGGCAGGTTCCGCATGTAACACGAGTGGACACGATGGGTTACAAAACCTGGATTGAGACTGAGGATTCAAGAAAAACCTGCATGTCTGGATTAGAAAAAACACTAGGATTGTTAAATTTAACAGTGTCTTTATTTATACCTGTACATAAGACTATTTCAAGCCATATGTTCCAGATGAAATGCACTGACACCTAGGTGGCTTTTCATGTCCCAAATCTGATCCTATTTTTAGCTCCAATATTTTATTAAAGATTCATTAATTTTGGGATGACTCAGAGCAAGAGTATAATTTTTTGGCATTTATCTGAGGTCATCATTAGGTACATCCTGGGGAAAATATGTCTAAATTTCTCTTCTATTATTGGGTCTAAAAAGCTGGCAAAGCTCCACGTACCAAAATAAACCCAGTTTCACAGAAGCACCATTATACTGATATTACAGTAATTACAGAACTGTTTTGTTTTGAAGTGTGTGAGTTTTAATGACTCTGAGGATTTACTGTAGTTTGAAATGCACTAAACTGTAATTGGATTTGTTTGCCTTTGTAAAAACAATGTTCAACATATTGTCACAGAATACAAAACAGTTTTGGGAGGTAAAAACAACAACTGTGAGGAAAAACAACCAAATAATAGTATAAATATTTGTGTTTATATGACAGGGGGCTAACTTGTTATGATTGTTGAAAAAAAAAAAATGATATTGAAAATTCTGGTTTTGATCATTCTGATGATGGAATAAGAAAAAGTAATTTGTTTTTTGTTGACAGATTTCCATTTATAAAAGAATGAAACAAGATATTCTAGCATTCATTTATTTATCCCTTAAGAGATGTCACTTCTAAATGTTCTTTTTTGACTGAGCCATTGTAAGCATGGCTATTTTCCCTCTTGGCACCTTATGGTAGAAAATACAATAAAAAAAAAAAGCTCCACTCGCTTGCCTGCGTGTCTCATACATCTTCAGTCATGCGGAAGGCCGTCCGTCAGTTTTACTGCACATCGGCTTCCTCTCAATGCTGCATCGATGAATGATGGCCTTAAGTGCAACTAGATAACTACGGCAGGGGATGATAAAAATGTGAAAACACACATCCTGGACAGGAAATTGGCCATTTTGGAGCAATTGACACAGAAGAGCTGAAGTGATGGCATTTCCTGTAATGCTCCTCCATTGAAAAGTAGAGATGTCTGGTCGTCCACAAGGAGATAGCTACGGTCCACTAGACGTATTACTGTTCACCAACCTAAGAGCTTTCATTTTTTCCCTCTTATTTACTTTTTTCTTATATTTCTTGCTGTTACAGGGTCAAACATAAATGCCATAAGCCGGTTGTGAAAATAAGTTTCCTGGCGTCTGTTGCAAAAAGCATCAATAGCATTGAAGTAACTGTGAGCTGATGCTGGCGACATCTAATGAGACATAGTAAAAATAAAAAAAAGTGGGCAATTGAGGCAAAGTGAGCGCGTATGAAAATGAAAAACTGGAAGTTAATGATGAACGACGGTTATAGAAGACAATTGGTTTACTGTTCTTATTTGTTGTTGTTTTTAATTGTACAGCTTTTTATGTTTTTAATCTAGTCTTGTATTTTATTCTTTTATTCAGGTTGTGTCTATTCTTCTGTAATTTTATTTATTTATTTATTTATTTATTTATTTTTAAATATATTCTTGTATTTTACTCTGTTATTTTATTTTTTATTTCTTTTTCTGTACAGCACTTTGGTCTGCTGTGGTTGTTTTAAAGTGCTTTACAAATAAAGTTGGATTGGATTGGGTTGGATTGGACAATCAGGCCACATTATCGGGTGACTCAGTTGCATTTAAGCGTGTTTCATCAATGTAATAACTTGTTTTAATGATATCATTTATTTTTCACTCATACCTTTCATGTTTCTTCATAATATATCTGAAATGATGAGCTGAATGAACTAAATCCTTCATTGATGATGGTAATAATAATAATGCAACTATGGTTACAACCGCATTATAGAGGCCAGCAGTTTACCCTCTTATATAGTACAGTGAAGGACTCCCATTCCATTTATGTGTAATCACAGAATCAGGTCAATACAGCATGAGTATGAATTTATCATGCTTCTGATGGATGTAAAAACATTTCACTGACATAAACTGTAATCATGTAACGGAAAATTCTCATGTTGTTAAAGGCAAAAATTGGTCTGTGTATAAGAGAGTGTAAACATGACTTTAGTGCTGATTGATAATATATATGTGTGTTGTCTGACATTATTACTGGTCTAATGTGCACCACAGACACTGATACTGGTCTAATGTGCACCACAGACACTGTTACTGGTCTAATGTGCACCACAGACACTGTTACTGGTCAAATGTGCACCACAGACACTATTACTGGTCTAATGTGCACCACAGACACTATTACTGGTCTAATGTGCACCACAGACACTGTTACTGGTCTAATGTGCACCACAGACACTGTTACTGGTCTAATGTGCACCACAGACACTGTTACTGGTCAAATGTGCACCACAGACACTATTACTGGTCTATTACTGGTCTAATGTGCACCACAGACACTGTTACTGGTCTAATGTGCACCACAGACACTGTTACTGGTCTAATGTGCACCACAGACACTATTACTGGTCTAATGTGCACCACAGACACTGTTACTGGTCTAATGTGCACCACAGACACTATTACTGGTCTATTACTGGTCTAATGTGCACCACAGACACTGTTACTGGTCTAATGTGCACCACAGACACTGATACTGGTCTAATGTGCACCACAGACACTATTACTGGTCTAATGTGCACCACAGACACTGTTACTGGTCTAATGTGCACCACAGACACTGTTACTGGTCTAATGTGCACCACAGACACTGTTACTGGTCAAATGTGCACCACAGACACTATTACTGGTCTATTACTGGTCTAATGTGCACCACAGACACTGTTACTGGTCTAATGTGCACCACAGACACTGTTACTGGTCTAATGTGCACCACAGACACTATTACTGGTCTAATGTGCACCACAGACACTGTTACTGGTCTAATGTGCACCACAGACACTATTACTGGTCTATTACTGGTCTAATGTGCACCACAGACACTATTACTGGTCTATTACTGGTCTAATGTGCACCACAGACACTATTACTGGTCGAATGTGCACCACAGACACTATTACTGGTCTAATGTGTACCACAGACACTATTACTGGTCTAATGTGCACCACAGACAATGTTACTGGTCTAATGTGCACCACAGACACTGTTACTGGTCTAATGTGCACCACAGACACTGTTACTGGTCTAATGTGCACCACAGACACTATTACTGGTCTAATGTGCACCACAGACACTGTTACTGGTCTAATGTGCACCACAGACACTGTTACTGGTCTAATGTGCACCACAGACACTGTTACTGGTCAAATGTGCACCACAGACACTATTACTGGTCTATTACTGGTCTAATGTGCACCACAGACACTGTTACTGGTCTAATGTGCACCACAGACACTGTTACTGGTCTAATGTGCACCACAGACACTATTACTGGTCTAATGTGCACCACAGACACTGTTACTGGTCTAATGTGCACCACAGACACTATTACTGGTCTATTACTGGTCTAATGTGCACCACAGACACTATTACTGGTCTATTACTGGTCTAATGTGCACCACAGACACTATTACTGGTCTAATGTGCACCACAGACACTATTGCTGGTCTAATGTGCACCACAGACACTATTACTGGTCTAATGTGTACCACAGACACTATTACTGGTCTAATGTGCACCACAGACAATGTTACTGGTCTAATGTGCACCACAGACACTATTACTGGTCTATTACTGGTCTAATGTGCACCACAGACACTATTACTGGTCTAATGTGCACCACAGACACTGTTACAGGTCTAATGTGCACCACAGACACTGATACTGGTCTAATGTGCACCACCGACACTGTTACTGGTCTAATGTGCACCACCGACACTGTTACTGGTCTAATGTGCACCACAGACACTGTTACTGGTCTAATGTGCACCACAGACACTATTACTGGTCTAATGTGCACCACCGACACTGTTACTGGTCAAATGTGCACCACAGACACTGTTACTGGTCTAATGTGCACCACAGACACTATTACTGGTCTATTACTGGTCTAATGTGCACCACAGACACTGTTACAGGTCTAATGTGCACCACAGACACTATTACTGGTCTAATGTGCACCACAGACACTGTTACTGGTCTAATGTGCACCACAGACACTATTACTGGTCTATTACTGGTCTAATGTGCACCACAGACTCTATTACTGGTCTAATGTGCACCACAGACTCTATTACTGGTCTAATGTGCACCAGATACACTATTACTGGTCTATTACTGGTCTAACGTGCACCACAGACACTATTACTGGTCTATTACTGGTCTAATGTGCACCAGATACACTATTACTGGTCTAATGGGCACCACAGACTCTATAACTGGTCTAACGTGCACCACAGACACTATTACTGGTCTAATGTGCACCACAGACACCGTTACTGGTCTAATGTGCACCACAGACACTATTACTGGTCTAATGTGCACCACAGACACTGTTACTGGTCTAATGTGCACCACAGACACTATTACTGGTCTAATGTGCACCACAGACACTATTACTGGTCTAATGTGCACCACAGACACTGTTACTGGTCTAATGTGCACCACAGACACTATTACTGGTCTAATGTGCACCACAGACTCTATTACTGGTCTAATGTGCACCAGATACACTATTACTGGTCTATTACTGGTCTAACGTGCACCACAGACACTATTACTGGTCTATTACTGGTCTAATGTGCACCAGATACACTATTACTGGTCTAATGGGCACCAGATACACTATTACTGGTCTAATGGGCACCACAGACTCTATAACTGGTCTAATGGGCACCACAGACACTGTTACTGGTCTATTACTGGTCTAATGGGCACCACAGACTCTATAACTGGTCTAATGGGCACCACAGACTCTATAACTGGTCTAATGGGCACCACAGACACTGTTACTGGTCTATTACTGGTCTAATGGGCACCACAGACTCTATAACTGGTCTAATGGGCACCACAGACTCTATAACTGGTCTAATGGGCACCACAGACACTGTTACTGGTCTAATGTGCACCAAAGAACATTTCTGCTGAGGTCACATGACTGTAATGTTGGGAATGTGTTCCACATTGGCCAACCATTAAAAAAAAAAAAAAAAAAAAAAAAAAAAAAAAAAGAAGGTACATTTGTGGCATTTGCCATGATATATAATTCACAGATATACATTAACACACAGTGGAAAGTTTGTCACAACAAGTTTAATCCTAACAACAGTGGTGGGGTATTTGAGTAAATTAGTGAGTAAGTCATGCCTTAAATCAGGGGTGTCAAACTCATTTTAGTTTAGGGGCCAAATACAGTCCAATATAATCTAACGCAAGCCAAAGCAATACAATAATAACAGTAAAAAAAAAAAAAAAAAAGTAAAATTACATGATGAAAATGTGTGCATCTTCAAATTAAAAATTCTTGAGAAAAATATATGCAATTTTACCAATATTATGTCTTTATACTACAGAAAAAAATTGAGTTACTATTAGTACGTTAATATAGCAACATTTTACTAATCCAGCCCACTTGAGACAAAAGTAGGGCTTTATATGCCCCCCTAAACTAAAATGATTGATTGTTAATATCTTCAGTGTAATTTGTGCTTTTCATAAATTTGTCTCATGGGCCGGATTGAACCCTGTGGCAGGCCCCACGGCCGCATGTTTGACACCTCTGCCTTAAATGCTGTACCTCAGAGTTTGTTAAAAGTCTGTGTCCTCTGTCAGACACTTTTGAAAACACAGTGCTGTGATATTAATTGCTGTAATTTAAGGAAAAGGCGCATAAATATCGGATGGTGGTGAAGTGTCTGTCCAGATCACTGTCATCAGTTTTGCTATTTTATCCAGTGTTGATTGCATCCTAACACCTTTATACAGGAGATTGTGTCATGTTTTCTTCATAGTTTCATCAAGCGTGCTAATTGTTAGCAGTTTTTAAAAAATGTGTGAGACAAGGCCTAAAATTTTAGCGCAATTCTACGCTCTGATGTGGGACATGATGTTAGGTTTTGCCTGTTAAAATGAGATTTTGTACACTGTGCGCCGATCAGCAGGAACATCTCATAATTCGAGGAGGGCAATGATACTCACAGGCAATAATTGCTGGCCTGCTGATTCCAAAGAGCTGCAGAAACTGCTTAGTGTTCAGATTGTGGGAGAGTGGCAGTTTGAGGCGGACAGCGTCTCCCCTTAATCCACATCCCCTCGCAGCATTCCTTCCTTAATTGCTCAGCCACCTGCAAGAGAAAAAAAAAAGAAACTTGACTTTCATGCTGCTAAATCAGATAATACTTTTTTTATTTGTTTGTTTTTTTTCCACAAATAACACATTGCGTGAGTGTGGCATGTTTTCCTATTTTGATAATTATCTATCTTATTACTTGCTGTTTCTCCAGTGAATGTTATGACAAGCCTGCATATATCAGCTGATAGTGTAGCGGCAAGTTTTTTGCATTCATATAAGGTCATTTTACATAAACAGAAGCCATTCTACACTGTAAAAAAAAAAAAAAAAAAAAAAATCCTGTTGTTTTTACGGAAAAAAAAAACTGGCAGCTGTGGTTTCCAGAACAATACTGTAAAAAACGCATTCAACTGTAATAATATTTACGGAGTAACATGTAAATTTAACATTTTAAATATGTATATTTAACACTGGATGTAAATGGTAAGTGGACTGCACTTATTCGGTGCATTTTCTACACCTTCACGGTATCCAAAGCCACCAGGTCAATTTAAGGTTCAGTGTCTTCCATGGAAACTTTGACATATGGACAGTCTGAGCCAGGATTCGAACCACCAACCCTCTGGTTACTGGACGAGCCACTCTACCAACTCTACCAACCCATTTATTTACAAATTTAAAATGTTACATTGTTAAATGCTTACTTTTTTATAACCTTTTATTTAAAAAAAAAAAAAAAAAATTATAATAATAATAGGCAAATAGGCAGTTATTTCAACGTTATGGTCTTGCAACTTAAACGGCATCACATTCTTTTCCAATTTACATTTTTATTTTCTAAAAACAATAGAAATACATAATTTCTACAAACAAATCTGGTTTTGTTCACATACTCTTCCTGTAAAAACTACAGCTATATTTGATTCAATTGTTAACACAAAAATATTTTCAAATAAACAACTTTGCTTTGTATTGTCACTTATACTTTTTTTTATGTTGCAATTTTACAACTTTTTGGTGTTAATTCTACAGTCATTTTTTACAGTGTACAACTGAGGGTCACAGATGCCAACCACAGTGCACTTCAGTGACAGTGAACAAGACAAATTATTGCTTTACTATTTCGCTTGCGTACCATAGGGCTGTAGCCTTGAGTTATGCCAGTGTTTTTCAGCCCCACGTGGGGTCGCCTGGAATTCAAATGGGGTCCCTTGAAATTTCTAGTAATTGATAAAAATAGAAATAAAAACTTACTAATAAAAAAAAAAATACATGGTGAGTTGACAGAGACAATCCCAATCCATAAAAGACATGACAAACTGTGAAGCTGAAACTGAAGCACTGTGGTTCTGTTTATCTGTCAGATGTTCATCGTGGTCAGTTTCAGATGCTGCAGCTCTTTCATAATTCATAGTTTGAGTTATTGTTTGTTCAGTATTAATTGTCAGCCTTGTAACGGATAGAGTTTCAGGTCATCAAGTTGCTATGGCAACACAGTAGTTTGTGAATTTGATTATTATATTTTAGATTTTTTGGGTAAATTTTATTTGCACGTCATTATTGAAATATCTGATTTGTTGTAACTTAAGTTGTTTTGTTAAGTCAAGTAAGTATTTTGCATTAAGTAAGTTCGTCCTTGTCAAAGTTCATGTATTGTCATGTGACCCTCAACACGGAAGTAAAGGACAACGCAGGAGGAAAGGGCAGATCTGGCGGGTCCAAACAGAG